>NW_023998416.1:23981135-24058731 GCF_014805625.2 Glossina fuscipes
TATGGCAGTCGGGATAAATTATGCTGTCTCGATAGAAGACAATCTCATAAAACATATCCTGTAAATTGTATGATGAAAATATGAAAGGTAAGCTAACGAACTTATTAGTTCGTATTGAAAGCATTGAAAGTTTGAATAATGCTTTGGATAAACGCTCACATCAACTACGTAGATAGCCAACATAATATAGAGTTTCAAGCTGATTAAAAAAAGCTCATCAATCACTACGTTTCTTATATGACACATATGTAGCATAGCTGTTGACATAGTCCCATATGATTTCTGGATAGTGATAATCTTTGCACGATACATGAGAAATTTTCATGGCATTGCGATACTTACAAATGCCTAACGTTGCACTGTCGTTAATGGAAGATAATACTGTTTTACGTTTCACGAGTTTGTATGTAATTTTGCAAAAACAAAACCCAATATTTTAGAATCCTACGTATCATTAATAGATGTGTGCTTGGTACTAACGAAGCATTTTTGATCCGACGTAGCTGGTTTTCAATTTCGTTGTAAAGCAAAAAATTTTTGATATAATTTTAAGGCTCGAAGCTGTAACGCTACTATAAAAGGAAAATTTTTTTCGCCTTATAATTGTCTTGATTTTGTATCAATTCTGACGTTCCGCGAAAGAGCAATCACAAGAAAACGCTCCGATAACATTTTTCTTATAAAACAGAATTGTTAAGTCCATGCTTTACGACTTGTAATGTCTCGGTGAAATTGTCCAGAATATGGCTCTCTCTAAATGTCCCTTACTATGCAATAGATCCACACAATTATTTATGTAAGCTTTTATGTAAGCTTTTTCTTTAGGGAAGACTTTTGAGCTTTGAGCCTTGCAGACAGATAGTAGAAGCTAGGACCGTCTCAGGAGCATATAGTGGACGCGACCGTAATTTGAACTTCAATTCTCGGAATTTCGCCATCACTGACATTGATTTGACCTGTCTTAAAATATTTGTTTTTGTCAGTCTATTATGACAGTTTGTTTTCGGATAATTTCCTCCTTCACTCGACCCCAATTCGCGACATAATGTTCGTTTTACCTCTTCCTTTCCACTTTAACGCAGTCTTTGTATGGAATATTACGCACGGATAATAATCGCTGAACGGGACAATAAGTAGCCCAGCAATTCCAACTACAATTCATTGCAAGTTTTCAATGAAATGTTCTCCTCTCATACCCAACCGGGGAACAGCTTACCCATGCCTCTTTATGATGTTAGCCATCTCGTGCAGCTTCACTTGTTGATTATCGAAAAGAATTTTCAGCAGCATTGTCTTTGCGCGTGTAACGCGTTCATCTCCGTCAGTGTTTGTACGAGCTAGTTTAGAATCAGTAAACCACCCTCAAATTTTCAATCATTTCGCCTCGCATGAATACAGGGTTTAAAAGGTATTTTTCCCATCAAAAAGCAATGCGTAATGAATATACGTAATTCGTATGTTTTCATTGTTTTGAAAATCGCAAACGTATCGCCACTAAAAGCACTGCATCTCGTAAACGAATGATTGGAACGCCACGTAATTATGGTATGTGCTCTTTGAGAACCGATACAGATATTATGCATTGGTTAGTCTTCGGACTTAATGGCAATTAGATCAGTTTGAAGCTCGTTTGTTCATATCTCATAAGTTAAATAGTTCGTAGTGTTCTCTTAAAGAGTGTTACAAGCTGCTTATTTCTACTTACCTAAAGGCAGAGTTGTTAGTTGGTAGAGTCAATTGCAGGTATCGACACATTGAAGTTTGAAATAAGCGATGAATAATTTGTCTAAACAGATGTTTGTTTGCTAAAAATGAAAAGTTCTATGTACAACTTACAGTGTAAATATACGACAAAGTGGAAAAAATAAACATCGTTGGATAATTATCACTGCAAATAGGTAAGAAAATTATATTTGGTCGTGACCGAATTTTTTATACCCTTTACTATTATCTTAAAAAGATTGAAAAAACAAGTAAGAAATTCATATTTGGTCGGGACAGTATCTTTCATAACCATCATCATGATCCTAAGAAGAAGGAGAACAACTAAACTATCGTAGTTTATAATATTGAATGGGCGTGGCTGGTTTCTTCAATATTTCGAATAAAATTTATACGGTGGATGTATTATACTTTATGAGTAAATAAGCAAAAAGCACAGATAGCAAAGGCAGTTTTTGTTGCATATACATGTAGGCGTTGTAGGCGTGTCCCTTAACAGGTTTGGGTCAATTTGAAATTCTTTCGCAAGTTTTTAGGCGATATCTACCATAGATATTACACAATTGCACAGACGGACAGATGGACACGTAAACAGATCAACATGTTTCAAATGTCATCCATCGGTCTAATTTACTTGGTATCACAAGATCTGCTATAGATCAGATTGACTTAACGCCACTGATATAATGAACCAGAATTGTTTGTAAATGGTTTCCGTAAATCGTCACCGAGTCTTTTGAGTTGATTTGACGGAATCTTAGAAGCATTAACTATGATTTAGTTCAATTTTGATATTACTCTAAAATTTGAAATCAAATTTTGCTTTTTGCAAGATAATTTCGGACTAAAAAAGAAACATGGTTAAATTCATTCCGTCGCAACAAGTTGGGTATATATGCATATGAGCTGATTTTTATACGATTCTTTTGCGACCCAACGATGTATTGTTTTTGCGCATTTGTGCAACATACAGGAGGACTTGAGATAGACTTACCCTTTGTTATACAGATCAACTCAGATTCACCTTATGAATCGATCTAAACTTGTCCGTCCGCCTATTCGCCTGTCCGACTTGTTTTCTTCTGTTTAACCCGCATGCAAAAATCTTTGAGATATTTTCTGAAATTTCGCGCACTGACATGTTTTGGTTGAAATGCGAACATCACTGAAAGCAACCCGGGCCGAATCACTTTTTCGACCGCTTCCCACAAAACGCTTTATTGTGAAAAGCCGTTATATGAGTACAATCGTGTAGGATATTTAATGGTTGGTCGTGACTCACTGTAATGTTTTTATTTGTTCTTTTCCATACATTTAAATATTCATCAAATTTAACCTGAAACCTTGAAATTCATTTTAAACATTTATCTACAAAGGATTTGAAATGCTATTCAAGATAGAAAAATAAATCAATTTAGTTTTATAAAAGTTGCATTACATATAAACAACATATCAAGTTCAATTACTCTGACACGACAGAGAAAGTAAAAAGCATAGAAGAAGAGATATAATGAAAAAAGGCGAGAGGGACAGAACGAATGTTAAACAAGATTGACCTTATTTGCCTCGACGATTTTTTCTTTTGCTGCTTTCTGTGTGTTAAGAGGATTTCTTGAGAAACAATTTCTATTGTTTTATCACCTGCGTTTCCATATCTATCAAATGATTCGTTTATGTATACCTTAAGAGAACAAGTCTTCTAGCAAACAATCGTTGAGCTGAAGAGGGAAAATGAAAAGGAAGAGCAAGAGTAGAGTTCAAAATCAGAACTATGTTAAACGCTATAAATTAGAGAATATCCGTTTACACACTTTCAAAAGGTTGTCAAGAAGAAGAGAAGACTTGCTTTAAAATAAATTGAACATCAAACGAATGCAGCTGAATGCAAGACAACAAAAAGATTCTTGGAACATAGATATTACTTAGTAAATATTTACAGGAAATTCTTTCGAAAATAATTAAAAAAGCAATCTATGCCATATAGCAGCAGTAGCTGGGGACTCAACTGCTTACACCCTACACCATTTTTGATACAAGAGTGTATTAGGTATGTACGAACTTGAGATAGACTTAGCTTTCATTATACCGATCAATTCGGAATCACTTTCTAAACTGATCTGTCTATCGTGTTTGCTTGTAGCTAACTTACAGGTCGTAATTGCCAAATTAATTTGATGAAATTAATTAAACCGGCATGTTTTGTCCTAGGAACCACTGTTGTTGAAAATGGTTTGGCTCGGACCACGTTTTCGATCATTACAATGCCCTGTAAAGCTTTATTTTTTAAGTTATTATATGTGAAAAAATGTACTAAACGAAGTAGTGTAGCGCATTTAATGGTAGGCGGTGTCCGACTGTAGCGGTTTTCCTTGTTTTTGATCCGGAATGAGTTTGAAAATAGCCTATGAATAAATAAACATGGACATTACAAGCGTAGTATATATAAAAAGAAGAATGTAGTATATGTCAGAGAAACAGAACGGCATTACATTACAAGTCCATACATATAGAAGACAATACGAGGATGGTTTGCATTAAATATCGTATTAAAACGCACCGTCACAGCCCAATATTTCTATGGAAGTCATAGTAACTACTGTTGATATCAGAGAGTGTAAGAAATACGCTGGCATCGATATTTTCTTCGCGCATATTGAAAATCTAGAGAGAAGGCAACCGGAAGTAGGAATCACGTGGAATATAAAATAACTTGGTTTGTTATGGATGGCTCATAAAGTTCCGTTTTCGTAGTGACAACTTGGAACGGGATATAATTGCGGTTATTAACAAGAATAGAGCCAGTTATCAAAAGAAAGTGAGTTTTCAGCATGAATATTAGATGAAATTGCGTAGGATATCACAAGGTCTGCCTTGCCTTTGCTTAAATGTTCTTATTTGTTTTTATTATAAATAAATAATGCATATAAACTCAGTTCTTATTTCAACCAAAAAGTTGTTATCATTTTTTTTAAAGACAACAAATACGAAGCCAATAATCAAAGGATTGCATTGAAAACTTCTGAGTTTCACGAAAGTTCAGTTTTGTTTTGTTTTGTATTATATTTTCTTAATTTCTTTCTTTGTGCATTGCATGCCTTATCCCGCAATTAAGAAGAAGGAAATTTTTAAAAAGCAACACATATTTGTAATAAAAATGTCTTGTTTAAAAAGATTCAAATAACGTCGGGTCCCTGTAGTCTCACAAACCCATATGACTTGTCAATGACTATTGGCCATGACCATGTGGAGAGGTGAGGAGTTGACAATTTCAAAACTAACTAATGTCCATTGTCTGTCGACAGTCAATTTCGTTTAGAAGCTCTTCGAGAAGTCAAACGCCAGAACAATGTATTTTTTCCCACTTTCAAAGTCTAATTAGACAATGCCGAGTGACGAGTGTCGTCAGCTCTTTTGCATAATAATTAAAGTTTCTAATTTATTTTAAAACAATTGAACAAAGTTAGGCACCTCATCGGATGTTCTTATCTTTATTGGACATCGGTACATAACATTCAATCTCTGTATATCACCACGGCTTAAGTAAGAACGCTGTCCTATCACTTCATCACCATACTTTTCTGCACGCAATGGTACTATGGTTTTTCCTCCATTCGCTGAAAAAGCATATCGACTATAATGTAAGATGCTACCATAATCGTATTCCTGATCGAAATCATCCGCTATTGCTTGTGGAAGTTTTAAAAAATTCTTATGATTTTTCGTTCTTATATTACGCCAAACGATGCGTACATAGTCGTCACGATTTGATGAACTTTGCATATGAAAGAAACCCAAAGTATGCAGCAATTCGTGTATTATTGTTCCTAAACGGTAGCAACCTTCTCCAATGGGTGATGTCTCCAAATTTAATTGTTGCACACGTTCGCTCTGCCATCCTACGTTTGAGAAACACGATCGCTTGTAATTAGTGATATTAACAAAGGTCTCGTCATCACTGGTAATAATCTCTTTAAAACGTATACAAGACACTGATTGAATCACATGCATAGCGCGTAATATTTGATTGCGATGAGCGTCCGCTATTCAAATATATTAAAGAAAAAAAAATAAAATTAAGGAAAAGTGAAAAGAAAAGATAAGCTTATGACAAGTAATATGTGTCCACCACCAGCGGAGTAATTTGTCATCGCACTTGTATTAGTTTTAATTCACTTATCATAAAGGGTCTTCTATTACTTACGTTACTCGCATTATTAACTTTTTAAAAGAATTAATGCATATTTTCTATACTCTGTACCGCTTGTGGTGCAAGGACTTGAGATAGATTCGTTTTTTATTATGCCTGTCTGTCTGTCTGCTCGTCGTTGTTTTCACGTGTTCAAGTTATGGACCGCGCATTTTGATGAAATTTCTACGCTAACATACTTTGGTCCAAGAACGGATGCTGTTGAATATAGTTTGTATCGGTTTACTTTTTCGATTATATATTCTTCTTATACAGTGACTTAATTGAAAAAGTCTTTACATATATAAAACCAGTGCGAGATGGTTCATTTAATGATGAGTCATGGCCTACTGGATTGTTCCTACTTGCTTTGGTCTAAATTATGATCCCACGGTCATATGGTGCACCTATTGATAAGCTTTGCCTTTTCGTTTATAATTATCAAAGCTGCTGTGTATCTAACGCAAAGCACACTACCTTGCAAGGCGAAATTAGTGCACTCCTTAGAGAAGATGATTTAGAAAGACTTACTTTTACTTACAAAATTGATTGAAGAACTTGTAAGTGACTGTTTGGTTTGGCCATTGCAAAATGTCGTCGCGCCAACCGTTACGTGCCATTGAATCAAGTATCATATCCCCTTGTATAAAACCAGCTGTTAGTTCAGGATCTGCTTTTTGCCGATACCCGGAAGCTGAGATGTACATCGCATCTATGAGAATTAAGAACCACAAGGAATTTTTGATTTTCATTGCTTTCCACTAATGGCGCTAATAAAAATTAAAATTTAGTGAACTGAAATGCTTGCCTTTAGGAAAGCTAGTCAATGCTAATAAGTCTACTTGTTATATTTATCTCTTGTTAACCTTTTTTAGATATGAAAGATAATCAATTTGAGTGATACTGTTTACCGAATTTATGAACTTTTCTCATGGACAAGGTTAAATAATTGTTATTTTTTTGGAAGAAGAGTTGTATTATTAATAAAACCTACATCTGAGTTATTCTTTGTTAGATAATAATCTCTTTTTCTCTCGCCCTTATCTTTACTGTGTCTTTAGTTTTTTTAATGGGCATATCAAACACCGTATAATGAAGGTATTTTAAATTTGTTATTTCGTTTGTGCGCTTGAGATATGTTACGCGGGGCTTTCGTAGAGGGTATGTATCTAGACATTTGAGCAGAACAAAGAACAGAGAGAGAGAGAGAGAGAGGCACTAAGATATCTTAAATTCGTCGGCACTCTACCAACATAACAGTTAGGCATAGCGGCCAAGAAATGGACATTTCCTCTCTACGAGAAGATTTACCTTTTCATACTTGCAAAGTTCAAATGATTCAAGAACTGAAACCTATCGGACAGAAACATTAAAGTTTGTTTTTTTCTAATATGACCAATCAGTCAGGGGTTCTCTCCGCAACATGGTGGGGATTAGAACGGACTAAGGAAAGAGCGAGAGTAGATTTTTATCCGATCAGTAAGTTAAGCCTTCACCGACTGACAGCTCACTACAACTGCGATCTAATAAGATATTCCCTCAATGAGATATCGTTCCCCGACAACCGACTTGCGGTAGAATGCATGAAATGATTACGGATTTGTCGACACAAAATCATCTAAAGACTTTTTGCCCGCAAAATCTTGGACGGCATTTACTCAATTTGCTAGGAATAAAAAACATACACATTTTGCTGTCAAAATTACTTCTTATCTTCGTAATGATTCGAAAAAACATAATCGACTTAGTTCTGTCAACCTATTTGTCTAAAGTATTGATCTTAGGCCAACAGATAGTGGTTTGAAGAATGATGGCAACCATGTTGAGGTAAGTAGCTACTGTAAAAAAGTTGGTAGGCCTGCAGAAAATTACCAAACCTGAAAATAGTTAATAAATTTGTTCAGTAAATATTCGAGGTTTTTTGCTAAAAACAAATTGCGGTCGGTTACGTTTTTTTGCGGAATACTTTTATTAGTGTGAGTGTTTGTTGCGTCGCTAAATTGGTCAACAACGAATTAACGACACACACTCTTATACATACATAAATTTGCTAGTAAGTCATCCGCTTAATAATTTCGTTATCTAGATCAAGATGCTAATCGTGTGTATTCGAATTACTTTGTTGGTATTGTTTTCTCCTCATCCTAAATGTATACCTTAGTAATTCTTCGTGAATTAAATTTCATATCGCAAGTGGGTACTCAATACATTTATTTAATTTCTCTTATAAGTTGACGTTAAATAAATAATTTACACTAAAATTTAATGGCTATGTATGTCACTTAGAATGTTTGCTAACATTAGGAGAAAACATAAAACAATCTTGTTGGAATGTCCAAAATCTTCATTATATTTTTTAGTGGTCTTTTTCAAATTAATTATACCAAGTGGATGTGATGGAGCTAATTATTTACTGGAAATAAAATCCTCTGACATCTATCATAGGATTGTATCAAAATGCTTTATTACTTGTTTAATGATATAATTTGCTACAGTAGAACGAAAAGGAATCTCTAGAACGGGTGCTCCGCTTATATATAATCTTAAGAGCGAGGGTCTATTTTATTGACTTGAAACGGTAAATACACATTAATTATTTTTCAAAAAAAATATTTGTCCGTCGTTGGGTTTTTAAATAGTACGAAAGAGATCATCATTTGAGAGATATTGTCCGATTTTTAAGTCTAAGTTGCCTCTCCAGTTAACCCTTAAGCACAAATCATAAAAAAGGAATACAATTTGAGGTAAAGATATTCAGGATGAATGTGGTATCCTGGGAAAATCATTTATGGGGAGATTTCAAGATAGAGATATATATTGTTGGCTTATGGCCACAGGTTGAATGAGCAGACAGACGTAATCCCTCACATGGAAACAGAACTGTAAGGCAGAATTCTCAGCTTCGTCCAGTCTGTATAAAGGCTCAACGTAGAAATGAATGTGATCAGTCCATATATACACCAGCCGAACAAAAAAATCTATGTAATATGTAAAATTCTTGGTCAGTTTCAAATTTGAATGCACTTAATTATGTCCGTCTATTCGTCTGCCCACTTGTCTGCGCGCAACTGTTTAGTATCTATGGTGTTTAGAATCTATTGTTTACGAAAACGAATATATCGCCTACGTGACTTAAACTTTTCTAAGGAAGCCTATAGCACGCACGCGTCTATGTTGCAAAAACTTTTATTTTCCAAATAAAAAAAATCAGCCGCACCCACTCTATATAATAAAGCATGCGAATTTAATTCTTTTAATTTTTTGGTCCTTTTAGAATAATGGCGATGGGTACAAAAGACTCCCTCACGACTGAATATAATTTGTTTACTTTCTGTATTCCATATTAATGTTAATAGATGATTGATACGGTATTAATTTTATTTTTTCACAGGGCATGGTTTCCCCAAAGTCCCATAAAAAAATGCCCCGCAAAAAATTTCATATAATCCGCCCATTGTTGAAAATGGCTAATAATCAAGGACTCACGCAATACCAGTTTCATTTATTCGCAGGGCATGGTTTACCTACAGTGATCTTTCGAACTTTGCTTGCATTTCGTAAGACAAATACTATAAGAAAATTCCACGAGAAAGACTTAATATAATCTGCAAATAGTTGGAAAGGGGGGGCTTGGTTTACCCAGAGTAGCTAAGCAAACTTTCGCTTATTCAACCTCCCTTTCGACATAGCACAAACACTTGTTCCAAAAAATTTTATTTTAAGTATATTTGGATTTAAATCCTTCCAAGACTTTGTTTAACCGAATTCTGTTAACAGCTAACAGAGATCTCTTGAAATTTCTTGGTTTGTTTCTCTAAATAAATATAAGTGCACACCCTTCACATAGTTTGCACACATTGTTTACATTTGTGTAACTTTTAGGCTTTTTTATAAACTTTTTAGTGTTTGTTTATGATTTTTTGCCTTTTGCGCAAAGATTGCGTTTAGTTTGTCGGTTGTTTTCGTTGGGTGATAAGTACCAAAGGCATAAAATCATAATTTAAAAATTATTATTAATATTTGAAGCAAAACCATATATTATTGCTTTAGAGCAACCAAGCAAGCAACCAACCAGCCAACCAAACAACCAACCAACTCGTACGTGTGTCGATGCGATATATTTGACTACTTGGTTCTTTTCGTTTTCATTCATTTTTTAATAGAACAGTGGGCTATAAAAAGATAAAATTTTCCAAAATATTTTTGTTTTTCTACATTCTTTCACTTTTCTTCTTATTACGCTTTACTTGCAAAAGTTTACCCAAAATTCGAATAAACATCAATATCCTAATGTTTTATCATTTTTAATAGAAAAAAAATTAGCTTTAATCGCAGCAATTAATACAATCGTTCAGTCATTTACTTTTGATATGTTAGTGAAATACTCAAGAATAATTCAAGTGTCATTCAACGCTTAAATGCGATTATCACCAATTAAACTAAAATGATATCATTTTAATAAACGCACATTAAAAAGGACAGAAAGTTATATTTATCTAATTAAGCTAATGATGATTAATAGCAATCTTACGTTAAAATTAAGTCTTCACCTTTAGATATATCACAGTTTTTAAGAATATAAACAGATGTGTATATATTGAACGTCAACATTTTTAATTTTTACACTTTTTTATTATCACTAATTTTTTTAGTTAGAAAAATAATTTCTAAAGTCTTAAAAAGCCAGCATTTAACAATCGGCTATCGCGTTTATTGAAAGCCGTACCACACTTGAGATTTGAACCCATGACCATTGAGTGACATTTTTTAATTTTTAAGTGTAACATAAATACTTTAGAGATAACATTGTAATACCCTACGCCATTTGTAGTGTACAAGAATATATTTCGTTTGCGTGGATATATGCAACAGCCAGAAGGACTGGAGGTAGACCTACATTTTGTTGTACAAATAAATTAGGACTATTTTCTCTAAGCTTGTCTATTTGTATGTCTGTCTGTCCGCTTGTCCGTCTTGTTTTCTCGTGTCCAATGTGCAGTGTGCAATTTTTGTGAAATTTTTTTGCTACATTTTGGTATGCTGGCGTGTATTGGCTTAAGGACGACAGCTATTGAGAATGATTGGCTTTGGTGGGACGGTTTTTATTATCATTTCCCATACAATGTCTTTCAGAACAATACTCTTCATAACTGTACGGTGGTGCAGGGTATTTAATGACGAGCTGTGGCTCGGTGTAGTGTTTTTAGTCCAAGTCCTTGCAGGCAGTACGGACATCCGTACCAGTGGTACAGAAGAAGCTTTTTTTTTGACAATTTTCGCGAGAGAGAAAGAAATGTTTTAGAATAACAATATATTGGGAGATTATCAAGCGTTTGTTTAGGGATAAGAAGAATTTTTGAAAACATATAAAATGACATCAGGCATTAATTTAAGTGGCTCTGCTGTCGATGTTTCGTTTGAAACAAATTTCAATCCATAAAACAGCTTACAGCTTTATTGCTTTTTGTGTTTGAGTGAAAAAGTTCATTATTTGACCAAAACAAAGACACTGTTGCATTAATAAAAAAGTTTTAAATTCATTTTTCGAAAATTCTCTTCTCTACTGAGAATGCTCCTCCAGAGAGTGCTGTATGAATAAATGTTTTACAAAAAAAATTGAGGCGAAAAAAAGCATGAGAATTGTTGAAGTTGTATTATCGGCTTTCATCGCGTTTTGAAGAGCTTTACAATAACCCATAGACGTTTTTTAATATTATAACAAATTTTCTATTAGTTTTTACAGTTAATCTATAATCGAAAAACCACGAATATATCGTTTTTTGTTTAAATGTTCTTCCATCTCTTGTCTCGAGGAATTTTCGCTAGAACGTGCCGATTTGTCTCCATCGCGACTACGATGTCAGCGTTCGCGTGTACAAATCTCAATGTGGTTGAGTTCACTTTGATCGCAGCTATAGAAGATATATCTCTTACCCATTGCGCACACAACCATTAGGTTGCGGCAGCTTCCCTATCTTACCTCACTTCTTTTCGATCCTCACCCTAACACACATTTAGGGGACATCCCCTGCGCGATTGGTCATGCAATCAAAAAAAAAAGAAGAAAAGTTTATTAAAGACAGAAATGCACAATTTCCTATATACGTATTAAGATATTGTTATGAAATTCGCTTTTGCTATGATACAGTCCGTATCACTAGATCGTGGATATTTTGATCAAAACAAATACACTTTCAAGTTCTTTTATTTTAGTACTTTGTCTTTCACAACAGTAGGAATATTTACTTACGATATATTTTGGCCGTACTCTCAACTTCTACGTTCTTGCCAGACTAACTCTACTTTTCACAAATATTCGATTTATATACAATTTTACAAGAATGTTACTATACCTAAATTTATGGTTATGGTCTAATCCCAGCCTTGTTTTTCCACTAATCGTTTTCATTGGCCTGCAGCTGCATGAGGCGCCTGCGAATGCTCATTTGGTTTTTCCTTCTTTAGGGAATTTATTATTACGAAAATTACTTACCTGACATTTACTGAATTTGGGATTTTCGTAACAATATGGTAGGCAATGGACGAAATGCATAGTTCAACAGCCGGCTTCACAATTACTATCAAAATTTTCACCATTTTCTTTGCATGAGCGCTAACTGCTTTCGAATAGCTTCCAATCTAATATCCATTCAATGATCATCTCAATTAAATTACATCAATATATTTCTATTTACAGAGTCAAGGAGTCTCTTTTCACACACACTCTTTTCGCACAGCTTGAGAAAAAGCTCAAAATTTCGTTCAGGTAATGGATTTTTCTTCCCGCTGGAATGATCGCAGCATCTCTCTTACAACATTTGTCAAAGAAGTGCAATAGCATCACTCGTTAAATGTGTATTGTGGGCAGCAATTTTTTTGCAACTTTTTGAATTGTAAATATACTAAGATCGGCGAAATATATAAATATTTTTTAAATTATTGTACCACTGTTCTTTCTTTCCATTAATGTATTCCTAAACATTATGATACCATTTATTCACGAAATATATGCGTTTCTGTGAAATCAAGCTTAACAGAAAGCCTCCCCATATCCCAACTCGAAAAAGTCATCTTTAAATTTATGCATTGCTGCTAATGTTAATGTGTGTTTGTTCGATAGTTCGTTTTTTACTCTTTTATGCCCAGCAAAGTGATAAAGAGTTTTTTCCCCTTACACTATCTGTACCAAGTATTTTACTATACATATGCGAGAGAATGCGTTTGTATGCTGTATGCAGTATAGCACATATCACATGGTAATGAAATATGAATTGAGATTTTTATATATATATACACATATACACACAGTCAGGCACAGTCAACGTCATTTTCAAAGTTATAAAAAGGATAATATATTATTACTAGTATTGCTTTATTCTTGAAAACAACTTGGTTATGTTTGGTAGGGTCGGGCTGGCTCGGGCTGCTTGGGCTTGATTTAGTTTAGCTTGTGATGACTTTGTATAGAATTTATTATGCTGACGAATGATTTTATTATTTAAGTTGCAATAGATGATTTATTTTTCCTAAAACTCCACTGCTTCCTGAATATATTATCATGTCTCTCTCTCTGTGTGTGTGTGTGTAAGTGCTGAAATTTTTAAGTGGATTTCTTTAGATTTATTAATAAAAGATAACCGAATATTCAGAAATTTCCTCTTAAATTATATCCTCCTTCGGAGATTAAGTTTATATTAGTTTTGTTATCCTTTTTGTAACATCCTCGGATATGCATAAGACATTCTATAATATTTCTAATGTCCGTTACATTGGTATGTTGATTCAGTCATGTCCGTCTAACTGTCTATGTTTTTGTGGAATTTCTTGATACGGATTATATACGGACATAGGGGATATATTTTTAATTCAATGCTACAGGTAAGGTTCGAAAATGGAAGTGATTAGTTTGAAGGTACGCCTAAAATTAAATGACAAGTGAAAACACGTTAAACAGATATAAGTTGAAGGTAGGCATACTCTACCATAGAGATGAGGTTGGGCATACGCATACGATTGGCAACACCAATTACCTCCGAAACGCTTAAGGCCTGGATGAGTAGCAAATTTCTGGGCTTCTTTCTGTTGCGAGGCGGGCGAAGGTGTGGGAGAATAACAGACAAACGCATGCAACTGAGAAAACTACTAAGGAGCAGGAAATAATGCAATTTGAATTTGAAGAATTCGTTACTCATTACTAGACGCAATAAATATTTAGCCTTACACTTTTAAGATTAAATACTTAATGATAAGCTTAGTATAAGTTTTTGTGTTTTAAAAAATATATTTCGAGACTCAACTTACTTTGTTTGTAGACTTTATTGGGATACTGTGTATGCTTGGCAGCACTAATTATCTCCGAATAAGTGAAGGTCTACCTGAGTGATGAACTTCTGCGCTCCTTTCTGTTACGTGAGTTTTCACAGTGAAGTAATTTGATCGCTTGTAGCGAAATTCTCTCAGGAAGTGTTTGCAACTCTAATACAGAATGTCTTACTCTCCCCATTGTTTTCTGCGGCCATTACTACTTCCGATTATCACGGATGCCAATAGATGAGTTATTGTCTGCTCGAATTGTGCGTCAATTTTTCTGACGATACCTCAATATGGCTTCATTTGGTCGTCTAACAATACTTTGGTTAACCTGTTCAATAATTTTTTTCTGGAATATATGAATTTTTTACTATGAGAAAGTGAATCGAAGTAGCTTACACTCCGAATGCATATAAAATATAGACAAACACACGCAACAGCATACAAAGGAGTTAAGTAAAATTGGTAATTAGTAGAAAATAATGCCCCTTGGCTGTCAAGGTGAAATGTTTAAATTATGCAATTATGGAGAAGATCATTGATCAAGGGAACAGCAAAGTTCAAAGTAAATAGTTTTTTAATTGGTTTTTGGCTTTAAAGTACTAGTCACATAAACAGAAAATCAGTCGGAAGTAAGCAGCAAAGATAAAGTAAACGGTGTACATACATTGTTTTAGGTTTGAATTTTTTAAAGCGAAGGTAAGCGCAAGTAACTATTATGTAACCATTTACTTGCAAAGAATGATCTAAGTCACTGATTTTCGACTCCGTCAGTTGCGATTCGCTTGGCTGTACAGTAGTCCATTGCCTAGCTACTGGCTAAGGGGCCACGCAAGTCTCTTCTTCCCAGAAGCGAAACAATAAATTGTCAATGAATAAATTTGAACTCTTTTACAATTCATCTAATCATTCTGTGAAGACATAACGCGGTTCAATTCGAAATTCGTGTCAAATCTTGTAAGTTCTTTATAACAGCCATAATGGAACCCGATCAAGATTCCATGGTTTTCCTATTCTGCTTGTCTTAGTTAAGACTATAATCGTTTTTCAACGAACGTTGAGATCGGCAGTCAAAAAACGCAAGTATTCACGTGGATGGATCCTGGGATATAGAGAAGAGTAGGTTTTGAGTTGTCTCAATATATTCGCGGTCGATATGAGTTCACGAATTCAATCGGCCACGGTGTTATGCCTCCGGCAGCACGGCATGGGGTCGTAGGCGAAATTTGAAGAAGAAACATTCAAAGGCTTACTAGCGACAATCTCTAGCAAATGCGAAAGCAATTTTTTCCCGGAAATTGTTCCGTTAGCAGAACACAAAGCAATGCCGCAGAAGATATAGAAATCAGACAAGAATCAAGTCAGTATGAGTAAAGCTGTTTTGTTGCTCGGATAATTCAGTTAGGGTGCTCAAGGTTCACCTCAATGAGAAGAAAAGGTTTTTGGAAGTTTTGTACTTCTTTTCTTTTTTTTTTTCTTTCGCTACTTAACAAATTGTATTGATAATAAATAATTTCATATGCTCTCTGGCAGTTAGAGAAAAAGCATGAAAATGAATGAAATGTAAAAAGGAAGAGTGAGAGAGAGAGAGAGAGAGAGAGAGAAAAAAGGGAAAAGAAAAATGATTCTTTTTATTATAGATTTTGCTTAAACATTTTCATAAATTTTTCAAGCTCCAACCGTGTTGTTAAATGATAAATGACTTTCCTACTGTGGTAAGCGTTGATCGCATGCGGCTTTCTCTGCATATATATATATTTATATATAAGCGCATGCATGCGTGTGTGTAAATTTGTCACGGAAAATTTTAAATAATTGTAAACTTTATTGCATTCCTTTAGTTTATTTATGCATATGTATTGTCCATGTGTATAAGTGTTGTATACGAATCGAATTGTTTGTCCATTTATGCAGCTTGCAACATTGGCAACTCAATATTATCTGCAATTTAATTAAAAAGAGATTCTCTAGCCTCAACTCGTTCAGTATATTGGGTGGATAGGTAGGCAAGCTGAAAATGCACATTCACATATATTTATATATGTTTCATGCAGGCGAGAAGTTAATTTCATTGTGCATTTTTATCATTTTCAGCCGCTCTCGACTATACATATACATATATATGTATGCACTTAAAATATCTTCTCCATCATTTGTAGGTAGTCATGACAATCACCTTTTACGTTTGTCGTTGGTGTTGGCGTTGTCGTTGTCGTTGGCGTTGTCGTTGTCGTTGGCATTGTGCTCGAGTTTAATCCGTTTGTCGACCCTTTGCTTCGTATAGAGACAATTAAAAACCCATTAATTTTCTACATGCAGATGTAGGCGCACGAATATAGTCCAAAAAAAAAAAAAAAAAAAACAAAAGAAAAAAGGAAAATATCCCACCTTTTTTTTGTTTTAATAATGAATGACACATACCTATATATCCATACATATGAAATAAAAATTATATATGTGCATATACAGATCAGGAATATGTAAAATTTCTTTTCTCACAACTTTCCTTCATTTTAAGTTTTCTCTCTTTTTTTTTTGTTTTTTTCTGCTTAAATTAATCCGACATATGAATAGCACAGTCCCACGACGGTATTAAACTTTGTTTCACGGCATAAAATTCATTTGACTATTATTTTACTTTCATTTACGTTAAACTTTAAATCTGTAATTTATGTGCAGAAGAGAAATTGTGGCTCACAACAGATCAAGTTGAACATGTATAAAAAAAAGAGTTTTCTTCTTCTTTTTTTTTGCTTTTTTTATTCAACTTTTAATGAAAGGCATATTGTTTACACAAGCGTCGGTGTAGCGTAATATTTTAAGAAAACTTGAGTAAATTTTTGAATACAAAAGAATGTCTTTATGCGGACTAATCCGAACCATTACGTACCCGACATACATTTGCATACATGCGAAAAGCATATATAGAAGTAACTTTTAATTGTAATGTTGGCGCGCAGAGCAATCTGCCATTGTTTGGCGCCCCTTCCCGCAAACACTTATGTTAAGAATTCATACCCGACCAGGGATGTGATAAATTTCTTATGGCGGCAAATATTCGAGTACAATAACCAGTAACTTTTTAATTTCCTTCTTTAATCTTATTGCGAAATGATGAGAGTGAAATCTGTAGGCATTGTTTGGTATTTGATAAAAATTTCTGCCCAATCAGTCACATTCAGTATGGGATCTTAAGGTAATCATTTCTTAATTGCATGAAGAGTATCATTTTTGTTTAATAAAGTTCCATACAAAATTTTGCTAAGATTCTTTATAAGAAATAAATTCCGGCAGAACGCTATGCGACCGCTTGTAATAATGAAAATGTATTGCTAAAAAATTATATAAGCATTAAAGAGTTCCATAGGGCACTAAAGTATCAACTCTTACGTGAGCTTATTTTGCTAATAACTGACGGAAAGTTACCGACAACAAAATCCGTTACTTGTACTTAGGCGTCAATAGATATTACTTACGGTAGCCGATTAAAAGGTCTAAGGTCGATAAGTGAAGTCATAGAATCGAATATCGTTCGAATATTGTAATCAAAGGAGAAACAAAAAGAAACAGTTACTCACAGCAAAGAGAAGGAATAAATTTAATAATTAAGTCCAACCAATGAACTGCTGAGTCGAAAAAATAAGCTATAAGTGTAAGAAATAATTAGCGGTGAGATGTTTCGCCCAAAAGTAAATTGAATTTTTCCATCACTTATTAAATTATTGTCACCAGGACCAGATCAATTCGCAGACCCTAACAGAGCAGCATTAAAGTGGAAGAATAACTTGCGGTAAGATTCATGTACAGCTGATGACAATTAGGAGGTAAGTGGCAATTTTCTAGATTACAGACTACTAGTATATATATGTAATGTATTTTTGTATGTAATGGAGAAAGTTTCATAGGCTGCACAGGAGCAAAGACAGGAAAAGATAAAGCTTCCCTTATCTCGCAAATAATGTTTGAAAATGAACTAGAGCAGCCAGTGGCCACACCTACATTAATACAGTCTATATTATTAAATTCACATCAGGTATCATTGATCCGAAAATCCATATAAACGTTCTTAAGGTTTTCAATGTCTTTCGCTTTAACCTTCCGCAATCGTCCTTCATTTCACCTATAGCGAAAGAATCTTTTCGAATCTCTGCTTTCGTCAAATTTTAAGTTACTTTGTCTTTATTCTTAGAGACGAGCTGCTGATATGTCTCGGCATGTGTAGCGAACCAGGTAAGAATCGCGACTGCCAAGGCAGTGTTCGTAGCTACGACGTCGTGAGTGGTCAGTCGGTCAAGCCCAATTTTCATTCACTTGAACTTGGAGCAAACAAATTTTTTGCCACTATTTCGAGAAACTCTGATCCAAAACGTTGGTACGCCTGCAAACACACCTTTCATGTATTTACAAATAATAACTAAAAGTTCGATACGAACGCTTTCATAAAGAAAAATCAATCAATTAACATGTCCGTATGTAATAAAATATTTGGAATTTATACCATATTTGGTAAAGGTGGTGGGTATCAAAGATTCATTACGAGGCGTAGATAAATTTTCTTACTTGTTTTACGGTCATTTCGATTGTGCGTGCGTATGCGTGGAATCTGAACGCGCATGCAATTAAGTAACAAATTAATCCAGGATAACAGCGGAATTCGTTTAACGACAATAAATTGATTTATACGTGCATGTACGCTCGTATATAAGTTCGCATATTAAATGCAATCGTAAAATATTCGCATATAGGTTTTCATGCTTTTTATATTCTTACGTTTCATTTGTTTCGTATTGAAGTGATTTCCTTTTAATGTTATTCCGTGTAACGACTACACATGTCGACACATTTGCGTTAACTGCATTTGCAATAAAGAAGCAACGGTATATCAATGACTTTAACTTAAATACATGCATAAATATATATATATATATATATATATATATACATATCAGTAAATAAATATTTGCATAATTCGTTCCTTTGCATATATTTGCTCGTATTTGTTGTGCATACACTACTAAAGGTATTATGTTAATTGTTTTCAAATGTCCTCTTAAATAAAAAGCATGTACACTCGCAAACTGAGCTTATATTGTACAGTGCACGGCGGAAATAAGAAAAATAAAAAATATATATTTTTTGATTTTACTAATAATTCTCTGTAGAAATCAGTTTTTCTTGCGATACTTGATGTATTCTATGTACATATTAGAAACAAATAAACATATTATAGTCGACCAAGGCCGCTATTAAATCCCCTACACCCTTTAAATACTTGAGTGATGAAGCATCAAAACTTATAACTTTCTTCCATGTGAAGGCATATTTTTCATCTGACACTTTGTATGGAAATGGCTCCAAGACGCCAACTAGTATAGTCATAAGCCGGTAAAGTTCATCAAAGTCTTAGTCAAAGAAAAGTTTCTCGTCTTTACAACAATTACTTGCTTACTGCTACGGTAGTGTAGGGTCACCTACTTTGTGACTCCAAGGGTAAGCGTAAATAAAACATTAGATTAGGATCTGCATCACATACCACATCATCCAAATATTCTACAATGTTCAACAATGGAGAAACGGGATTTGTTGTGGAGGTTTGTGGCATCTTCCTGTTGAAAGCACAGGTCCTTGTTGGCCATTACGTGAAGTGAGGAAAGTTCACACTGTATACGTGCCTTTAAGCGGTAAATTTGGATCGTTTTCACTAATAGCACCGATACTTTCGATAGAGCATGCGTTTCGATGATGTATGGGCCTCAACACACTTGTTACAGATCGAGTTTATTCAAATTGCTTCACATTCATTGCTTTGCCTTCAGTAAGCTTAGACGGAAGTTAGTAATGCACGAGACGTACGTACTACAGAATAAGTATTTTCGTAGTATGTTTTTACTATTTTAACGCGTTCAGCGGTTGTTCAACTGTCCACATTTTAAAATGCACAAACATTACACTAAACGTATGATGCTCTGGATGATAGTTCTGTTTTGCACCGGTTCCTGGAATAAGGTAGCCAAATCTAGGCCAAGAAATGGATGATCGTATACTTAATTATTTACTAATTACTCTTAATGGAAACAGTTTTCATTAACTATCGTAATACAGAAGAAAATTACAAATACACTTACTTTTCAACTACGCTATGCCCACTTGCTTCCCCTATCTTTGCTTGTGAGTACCTAAACGAACTAAACACGTATAGCGCAAGTGACGTAGGGTATAAGAAAATAATATTCCTATGCATTTCTTCTTGTTTTTGTTGTTTTCCAAAATAACTATGATTTATTTCATAAGTGTATGCACAACTTTGGAAAATGCTAATATTGACCAGGCAGCAGTCAATAGACGTCTTGGTCTTTCCGTTACTTGGTTGAATCATGGATTTTAGATTGTATGTTTCCTTCCGTCGCCTACAATTCAAAGTAAAAAAGAACTACATTTTCATCCGCTGGGCGTGGCTGATTTCTATTTTTAGAAAAAAAGTGCAAATTTATACAGTGTGTACTTTATGAGTAACAAGTAAAAAACACGAATTGCGAAGGTGCCTGCAGATTGTGATACATAGGTGTAGGCATTGTAGGCGTGTCCTTTGACCGCTTTGGGTCATTTACAAATTCTTCTTCAAATTTGTAAGCGATATCTTTCTATTTGCGAACAGGGGAATGTTTGCTACATGTACTGCACGCTTGACTAGCCGGGTTGTTGGACAGACGAACGTGCTTAAATGCGTTCCAAATGTAAAAGCGGCCAAGAATGTATGTACTCTGCGAGGTTTTTGAAGCTTAGTTCTCTGCATTATAAAGGTTTTGAATTAAAGTTTATTTATGACACACCGTAAAATTAGATAGGCGTGACCAAATTTTTGCATTTCTGCAGACGTACTAGAGCATGACCCATGCAATGTATATTTAAATTTTATGTAGATTTATCTCTTGTATTTTGTGAGTAATAGGCAAAAACCAATTTTCTATTGGTTTTAAAACCAAAGATATTCAGTTAACTTGGTATTCTAGGCGTGTCCTTCGACCGACTTTGACTATATCCAATGTCAACCCACCTGTAAGAACTTAAAATGTTTTTGACAAAGTTCAAGTCCGTAGCTTTATTTTCGCGGTCAGAAGAATATTTACAACAGACATTGCACAGACGGACAGACGCATAAACTGGCAGACGGACGCACAGGCATGATTAAATCAATTCAGAATTTGAGTCTCATCAAGAATACATAGGGTTTCTGAAGCATCCTTCATCCGTCCTTCGGTGATGAGTATAAAGGCATTAACGTACGGCTAAGGTCACCTTAAACGGAACACCATTTTTCTCTAGCTTCGGTTTTCCCTTTAAAGTTTTATATGAAAAAAATCTTAGAAATCTTAAAGCTTGAAATAAATGCGTATGAAAGCCACCAAGTGAAGCTAAAAGTCAAGTTTCTGCTTTGCGATACGTATTATGTCTGCCTATGACACACATATGCATAACATTATTATTATTATTTTATTTGAGTGCATAAGCATAATAAATATTTGTTGTAAAAGACAGGACGCAAGGCATTCTTATCTCTTTGTATTTGTCCTATTTATTAATGGCTTTAAACTATTTCACCTGCTCGGACGGTCGCAACACCTGTGCCTGTATATTTTTATATGTTTATAAAGGATAAATATTAAAATTTTGTGAAATATTTTCAATATCATTATTAACATAAACGCATACAAATGCACGCACGCACACTAATAGTCATGTACACTCATATATATATATACACACACACACACACACGCAACACACACACACACATGCAGCCATATAAAGGTATAAAAACATGAGCAAACAGCAATTAAAATCTTATTGTGTTTACACACAATAATGCGAAATAAATGTAAATGTAAGTACGTACGTAAAGTTATTTGTATGCAATCCAATTTTAATATGAACGTAGTATTTGTATGCATATATGTTTGTCTGAGTTTATATTATTTTAACGATATTTTCATTCATATAAAAGTGCTACCAACCTCAAGTAAACAAACAAATATGTAAAGGACATGCGGGATAATAATAACAGCAACTACTGCAACTACCAACAACAATAACATTTACAATATAGCTGTCTGTCTATTCTGTCTTTCTTCTTGTCTCTCTGTCCCGTTTTGCTCCTTCGCCTAGGACTTGTTACTGTCAGTGTTTGTGTGTTTACCAACACATTAAACTCGAGTAAATTTTCGAATTGTATTGTTGTACTTAAGTGACACTTGGTTAACAGTCATATAAACAGAGGCACGCTTGCACAAACAAATAACTGCATGCATATAGAAAGGTGCACATACACATATAAACATTTGTAATGTACAATTAAATCTGATGTAGGCGCACGCATTCACATATGAATCACATAAATACACACATACACAGATGTAGTTGACCGTTTGTAATAAAAATAAATCATATGAAATTATTATTATTATTAATAATAAAATTGTACATTTTTATTAAAAAAAAAACGCTATTATATATATATGCGTATAGATAACGAACGTAAATGTTATATAAACGTAAATGTTATACAATGTTCTAGGCCCAGTATCGAAAGATGGATTTATAATAATTTTATCATTTCTTATGTAACTTTGAAAAATGGATAAGAGAAAGCAATTGAATTATTGATAAAATGACAAAAGTTACCATAAATTTCAGCCAATATTTATAATCAATTTTCTCTACTTTGTTTGAAATGGTTTTCAGAAAAGTTTACTAAAAGCAAACGCGACGTACATCGATCATTGTGGAATTGTAGAAATAATTGTATAATCTACCCCTTATGTATGAAGAAGGGCACTTCTGGAAACACCAGAACTGATGTACAGACAGAAATGTTCTAAAATCAGAAGTAGCGATCCCATGTAATTCAAGTTTGAACTTGGAAGATACCAGACAGCGATCTATCCTCTCAATGAATTTGTGAACATGTAACGAATTGGCCGTCATTACGTGAGAATAGGAAAGAGCATCACTACAGAGTTGGCTTTCCCTTACAACAACAAAACATTAGGTGGCAAAATTTGAATAAGACCATGCCTGTTGTCAGGCCGAAGATGGCATATTAAATAACAACATAATGTAATCACGTCTTAAATGGTGTAGAACCTTTAGGCATTTAAACTTTATCATATTAAGGAAAGCCTCCTTAATGCACCAGTTATACAAATACATATTGTCTTATATTAATCATCGAAGGTATAAGACTTTGATCATTTCGTTCAAAACACGGCAAAATGTGCTTCAAAGAACTTAACAATAAGTAGGAGGCTTTAAATACAAGACAAGGCGGTCTTCATAGTTTATTATTATTATTATCACTATTTTAATTGTTCTTAATACTATATTTTGCAAGTCCCCTGCATATCGAGGAAAAATAAAGCAGAGGTCAATCATCCTTCGCGATACGTCGGATTGATCTGACGTAAAAGTCAGAGAAGTATCATTTTTTTCTTTAGCCAACCTTAGATCTCTGTCACAACTGGTTTTAGTCTAAGAATGCTCGCCAACCTACCCTCATCCCCTTATTCACCTTTGTGGCTTAGCTTAACCTAGGTTAACCTAGCAAATCAAAGTAGGAAGAAGAAAGAGATGTGAATTCAAAATGAGATACGATTATGAATCCTCACAACCTTAGCACATATAATTGTAAATGGAAAAGTCATTTTCTTAACAGGTCTGCACTTTTAATTCACTCTTATGATCTAAATTAACCTAGGTTAACCTAACAAATCTCCCAAAAAGAGATGTGAATTCAAAATGAGGTACGATTTCAAGTCCTCACAACCTTAGCAGATATGATTGTAAGTGGAAAAGTCATTTTCTTAAAAGGTCTTCACTTTAAATTCACTCTTATGATCTAAATTAACCTAGGTTAACCTAACAAATCTCCCAAACAGAGATGTGAATTCAAAATGAGATACGATTTCAAGTCGTCACAACGTTAGCACATATGATTGTAAATGGAAAATTCATTTTCTTAAAAGGTCTTCACTTTTAATTCACTCTTATGATCTAAATTAACCTAGGTTAACCTAACAAATCTCCCAAAAAGAGATGTGAATTCAAAATGAGATACGATTTCAAGTCGTCACAACCTTAGCAGATATGATTGTAAAAGGAAAAGTTATTTGGATATCACTTTTTCCTGTAGCCAACATTAGTTCTCTGACATAGATGGTGTTCATCTAAGAACGCTCCTTGTCCCTCATTAATCAACAAGATTTTCTGCATATCAAGTTGAAATCGGGTAATGAATGAGTCAATTTATTAGGTCACTGTAACGCAAATTCCTTCATAATTATTTCCAAGTTTTGTTAACGCTTTACATATGAGTATCCACGATTCGCTTTAAGTTGAGTTGCATAATGATTTTATGTCGATATATTCGATGAAAGCTGGATAAAATTTCCCTCTGATGCGTATGCATTGATGCACGTATCTGTATGTAGATATAAGGTAGAAAAGACTTTGTGCGCGGATTTTGATGTAAATTAAAATCGTACACTTGAAAAATAAACTAGATATGAAAGTAACCTTACTTTCGCTTATCTATTTAAGCTTTGAAAGGGGTATTAAGTTTTCTCATATATTTACATCATTTTTTGTTCCTTTGCAAAAATTTGAAATGTTGAGAAAAAGATTTTTTTTTTGTGAATGTATATTAAATACATACTATAGTAACTTTTTATTTGTTTATTATTTCATCAAGGTTTTTAAGTTAAGTATACATATACGTTTATTATGTATAACCCAATGTCGATATTGAGAATGTCAGATTTATTAATATTTTTAAAACAAGGCGTATATTAATTGGTATCATTTTCATTTTAACATAATAAACGTGTTAACAGTGGATGTTGTTGTTTGCATTTCACTGAGTTTATATACAATTAAAATTGGATTTTAAGGCATCGTTGTTAAATATCTTATAACAAAGTTAAATAATTTTTATTAAAAAATAACAAATCAAATATATATTCAAAAAAATGCAAAATTTTTGTTATATGTAAGAATTTTTTTACTATAGAACGCTACGTATGATACGTGGAGAAAATAAAAAATATATATTTGAGTAAGGCCTTTGTGAAGAGGTAGATTACAGTTTAATACACTTTACGAGTGCTATTAATGTTGATTGGATGGATTTGTTATTACTCGCAGTAAACAGTTTTGCTTCTGTAATCGTCGGCTTGCCACGCATGACCGATTACGTAGACACATTCTTTTTTGAATTCTCCTTTTAGAATTCATTAATGACCTTCTATACGTAACAGAAATCCTTATCTCGCTTCCGGACGACAGCATTTTGTCCCACTCCTTTTCCTTGGGTAAGAAATCAAGCAGCAACGAGCTATAGGACAAACGCTGCACCGTGAATGACACACTGAATCGGAAATTCATAGAAATTTTTGATTGGGGTCAGGCTGCTAGGGTAATCTTCAACGTTGCCCCAACTCGAAGCTTTTTCCTAACAAACAGGAAAAGTAGTAAGCAACCTCTCTTTTTAGGTGGTGTGAATATAGGAGAATCGGCAATCCTTGATGTAATCGGCATGAGAATACAGGACAATGTACGCCGGAGAGAATATGTGTTCGAATTGTCGAACGACGCAGTCAAGGCCTTAGGCTTTTTAGAGCGTTGCAAAAAAACTTTACTACAGCCGTCATAAGTACTATTTAAGCCGCTTATATCCGATCAAAATTAGACTATGTTTGGGTGCGGTGATCCAAACCCTGTTTAGGAGCCCTCAACCGCTTACATCGAAAGGCTTGGATACTCTTGGGCGACGCAAGTGTGTCCAAACTTTCAATACTTTTAAGCATTGGCGTAACTAGGGCTGCGTTGTGTAGATACATCCAGCGCAAGTGTTCTACAAAGATAAAAGAGATTTGTCAACCAATTAAGTCCTTAAACAGGGCTACACGGCTTTCTCAACATTCACGCCCACGCGCACTGGATAGCGCACAAAGCACTACCGCGATTCGTCGTCTCCATTTTCAAGTCTAACCAGATAGAAACCGGATAAAAACATTTGGTTGAATATAGAATTTAATTGAAAGCGTACTTCAATTCCCAAGTAAATCTAGAAAAGAATAAGAAGTTTTTATCCCTAAGTAAAAATTCATTATCTACTGAGTACTTCACCTTTTCATTAAAATTGGAGAATGTTCTCCTAAAATGCAGGTGGATCAGCGCTATATTTTATTAAGCAGTGATCCAAAGAACCCGACGACTCATGAGTTACAAGAAGGCTACGCATGACACCTACGTTGTCTCACAATGGATACCTCTGTCGTGTGATCTCCTTCTTCCTACAAGTCTTATGTAGATACAATAGAGTTTTCTTAAAACCAATTCCAGCGTTTCGCTGTTAGGAATTCGTGTTCCGATCCGCTTTGCTCGGTTCGCCACGGTTTTGGCTCAGGTTTCGCACGATATACGCTCGATTAATCGGTTGTTTCCGGAACGTATGCGTAAATCCGTCTCCCGCAGTAACGAGTTTCATGAGCAATTGATAGTAATCATCTTCTCAAACCAATTTCTTAAAGAATTTTTTTGCGTCCTACGAAACCAAATGAAATTTGACACATTGGTCTGTGAGAGTGTTACCAATTTCGGAAAAAAAAATATTTTTAATATCAATTATACCTGCGCAATTGAACTTAAACATCGATCTTACTTTTGGTTATAGTATGAAGTTGGTTTTGTTAGCCTTACCTTCACTTGAGGAGCTCAGATTTATTTTTCGTGTTTCCTTTTTAGCTAAGTGAATAAATAGCATTCTTGACTCGTGGGCATTAGTAGCTGAACCTAAATTTTGCTAAACGTTTCTCTAAAAACTTTATTCTCATAAGATTCACTCAATGCTTTCACCCAATAATAAGGGGCTTTTCAACGCTTTTACCTTTGCAAAAATTTAAATGAAGTTAATTGATCCCGATATCGGGTTCTTTAAACTCTATCCAATCAACGCTCCTTAAGACAAGCCCTTTGCCTATGTCGAATTTAATTTTAACTTCTAATCTACAATATCTTCGTATGATTCGAAAATTCGACTGAATCTGTTCACTATTACCGGTTGCAAGCTTCTAAACATTCGCATCGGTTTAATGGTTCACTTCGAACTCGGATATATACAGGCCTTTGTACTTATTTTTTTTTTATTTTTGCATGAATTTTTTTATTCCAATTTTTTTCATTTGTTTCCTACGATTTTTCTTTATATACTCTACAATTTTTCTGTTAGTGTATTTTAGCTGAATTTCATGTGAAAATAACTAAATAAATAATGACAAACAAACAAATAATCACTTTGTTAATTAATTATTTACTTGTTTATGTATTTATTTACAAATGATTATACTGACATTATTAATAAGGCGTACTATTTTTATATATTACAGGGCATATATATAACATAAAATACATCCTAGAATAAACGCGAAAATTAGAGAGTCAGAAAAGCTTCTCTTAACCTTGAATTTTTGATCACTTTTGCTTCTACTAATAAAATTCAATTCATTTTTACAAAGAGATGTTAGCCATCAAAAAAAAACAAACAAAGCAAATTTTCATTAACAATAAGAAGTTTACTGGTCCCATCGGAGCTGGTTTAGCCTTGAAGCTTCCCCTGGTTCATATATCAGTTTGGAATGCTAATGGATATTGTATTGTATTCTGGAATCTTGCAAAGACTGGACTTTGTGGCTTTGAAGATGTGGGAAAGAAGCGGGCGACAAGCGGATAGGCCTACATAGAATCATAATCGCAAACTGATAAAAATGACTATATTTGATTGGGCGTCTGAGTTCTTAACGTGTGTCAAGTAAATTGCTACGAACGTAATCTCAAGAGAAGTTGGATAAAAAGATAAAGAGACATCTTATGTAACAATATGTACGATATGTATGATATGCCCCGGCGCAATACTCTCGATATAGACAGTAAATGACTTTTTACAATCAAATGTCGTATAAAAGTTTGTAATGGGTACTGAAAAATTCACTTTAAGGCGTCGATAACTTTATCTCGGTTTTTTTTTTTTTTTATTGTAATGAATCCCTGCACATGTGCTTAAAGTATAAGCAACCATTTATATGTCACATGTCTGACAATCAAAAAAACATATAAAGACCGAAATCTCGGTTAAAAATATAAAGTAACAACTCCGAATGCCACTCTCTACTCTTCTTATTTTTTTTTTTTTCTATGAAAATTCATAAAAAATAGAAAAAGACATCTTTGGCTATATAAATGTAAGCAACGTTATGCAAAAATGTATAAGCTTTGGTCCCTTTTGCTTTTTATCCCTTTATTTCCCTTCATCTCTCGTTTTCTCGGTTTAAGTATCGATATGACTACATATATGTAAATTTTTATAACTGGCATTTGGAAATCGAGCCTTTTGCAAGTTTCTTTCCTCATTGTTATTGTTGTCATCG
Organism: Glossina fuscipes; assembly: GCF_014805625.2. Lineage (NCBI taxonomy): Eukaryota > Metazoa > Arthropoda > Insecta > Diptera > Glossinidae > Glossina > Glossina fuscipes. The sequence goes on from NW_023998416.1 coordinate 24,009,831, forward strand.
GTTACTAGTACATATATTGTGCTAAAGTCATCATTTACCAAGTTGTCGAAATCTATTAAGTGGAAAAAAAAAGGTAAAAGTAAGCAAGCACCACAATCTGTGTAGTAGTGAAACGTTAGCTATAAAAATGTTCATAGGACTATAGGTTTTTATATCTTACATAGATAAGAAGTTAAGATTTTTATTTATATTTTGTCTCTAAATTGCTTGATGTAATTCTCAAACAATGTATAAAACTGAAATGATTTTCATCTAAACTATTCATTTTCTTCCATTTCAGATCTGATTTATAAGAAACTCAAGGCAATATCCAGTAAGTTTTGTTAAAATATTCACAAGCGCTCATCTTATTGGCATATGAGATTTCGAAGCACTTCGTTAAAATGTGCTCGGAATATATCGCTCAAAGCAAATCTCTTCGAAACTTCATTGCAATTGAATGAGTTATTTGCAAATTGGCTGTAAAGTCTGTTCAAACTGACTGACTTGCCAAAAAAATGCTACACATTTTGTAAAAAAATATTACTACGAAGCTACATTTGAAATCAGTCAATTGACAGTTGAAAGTGCTAAAAATGCGGTCAGCTTGCGGTTTGCACAAAACCTCAGTTAGAATCTTTAAAGTTCGTACACATAGCCAGATAAGATGGTAACTGAACCGAACTCCTACGATAGTAGAGGACGAACTCACATATCGTTTGAGCGGTCGGTTGAAGTCATTTTGTTTTGTAATTTTGGTTTGTACCTTATTTTGTCATCGTAATATATTGTAAGTTGGTAACCCGGTAAAGACGGGGATAATGACCTCTTGCCTTATCCCTTTCATCTTTCTTCTTCACTTCCCATCGCACATGTGCTGCCTCCTTTACTTTGCCTATATAAATACAGATCAAAAACGAAACTAAGAATTGATCTTGTATAACACAAAATGTAATATATTAAATCGATATTACTCCAAAATATCATAGTCATAATGTTTGCAAAAGCCGAAAGAAATTTTCAGGTACCCCCTAAAGTATGCATTCCTTGTGTATGTATTGTATACGAATTGAAATGCGGCCTCAAGTATGTCAGGAGCATCGTAAGTTTTTTTACATAGGCTTTTATTGGAAAAATTCAAAACTGGAAGGTAGTCTTAGTCGCTCATTACTTATAAATTAGAAGCTATAAAAAGCGGAAATTTTCTAAATTCATTTTATGAAAAACTCTAGTATTCATGCTCAAATATGAAGAATATCCGCCCTGCCTATCCAAAGTTGAAACTGATTAGATTTTGATTCTTTTTCCTTTTTTCAGGCTGTCTAGGTAGAGAAGATAAAAAGTTGAGAGTAGGATGCCAAAAGCTAAGTAAAATAATTCTAAATCTAAACAATAGATGATTAGAGGCAAATTTATTTGAAGTAAGGATGATAGTCATAAAAAGGTTTATATAAGTAGATAACAAGAAGAACAGTTCTAAATAAAGCCTGTTAAAGCCTTAATAATATCGATTAAAGTATAGTCACATGGAATTAAAAAGGCAGAGATAGGGAGAAGCTGGAGCTTGGGAGTTGTGTGCTTAAACCTCAAATTTAATGCTGACATTTGAACACTGTTCAGCCGATTTGATAAACGCGCTTTTCGAACAATTTTCTATGCGACAGTTCTTGTGAATAAAAATAGTAAAAGGATTCTGCAGAAAATAGGCCCATGTATTTGAAAACGTCCGGAAAAACGTAAAGCGCAAAGTATACTTAAACATGTAATTGCGCCCATGACTGTAAAATCCCCTATGATGCTTAATTCATATATATTTAACACTTAAATACATAATGGATGACAATCTTGAGATCTTTAGAGATAGAGTTAAGGTCAAAAGGACGATTGCAACATATCTTATGAAGTGCATTAAAATTCAGAAAATCCATGATTGCGTTTAGTCTGCATTCCGAAGACTTTGTTTAAATATCAATATCCTGGAAAAGGAGTTGTGGTCAGCAGGAGAGCTGCCTCCAGCCTAAGCAGACCACATCTCTTCTTTACAGTTTATTTGCAGCGGTTTAAAAGACAGAAGGCAATCTTTGCCATCACTTCTATTAGAACTTAACTTCTATTTTCGAGTCTTTTAAGACAAATTATTCATTTTGCAAAGTTTTAATTTAAAAGGGGAAAACTCCACCTCTCGCAACTTTTTCAACGAGTTTATATACGCGTTTGTTACGTACATTAATGTTTGCTTGTTTTTTAATAATAAATCTTAAGGATTCATTTCAAAAAGATTTTATAAAAAAAAATTAATATTAAATTAAAAGTTAAATTATCTCACTTTTATTTTATTTTAATTTTTATTCTTAATGGTTTAAGAGCTGCAAACAAAATATCTCGGCGTGCATTTCTTTTTTTTTCCTTTTTGCTTTTCATGCACGCATATTTTCCTTGCTGCGAGCTGTACATTGTCAGGGTTAGTTCGTTAGCATACATGCATATGGAAATTTTATTTTTGAAATAAATTTTCTCTTCATTTTCATCATGCATTTCGAAGGAAAAAGATTTAAGTAAATTCGCGCACATAAGCGCACATATAAATTTATATGATTAAATTAAAGAGACATAATTGAAATGCAAGATATTATGGTTTATCACCTTCTATTCCACAATTTTAAAAATAGACAAGAAGAAACAAAACAGTTGAATAAGTTGCATAAGAAAATGCAAGGAACGGAAGAAAACTATTTTTATACTGAAATGAATCTTTAATAGTAAGGATTACAAATCAATACAGTTAGCCGATCAGGACGATGTTTATATATATATATGATATATATATATATATATATATATATAAAACTTATGGATGCGAATAACTTTATCAACGTATCAGATTTGCATTCATTTTAGATTGTGTGTCACTGTTTTGTCCTTACTAATGTTTGGCCAACTCATTTCAGAATACAAAGCGTAACTAGTCAACAACGTTCAGCCGTGGACACATAAGCCGCGCACACTTCACCATGAAAATAAACAACGATTTTTTAAATGCTTTACGAAAAAGTACACAATATTTAATTTCACTTTAGAGATATAATCTGGTTTGTTTAAGCAGGAATTAAAAGCACTATAACGAGCCACAGTCGATCATTACATGCCCTATGTCACTTCGTTTAATGCAATAACGAATTTCCAAAACAGGGGGTTATGTGGAAGTAGATCCAAAAAGTGATCCGATCCTATCCATTTTCAATAGTTCTCGATCTTGGGCCAAAACTCATAGGGATGCCAAATTTTATAAATGTAATACAAAAAATGCCACGTGTTGTGTGAACAGTAGCAAGCAAGACAGACAGACGGATAAATAAGCTTAGATCGGTTTAATAAAACGTAAGTGTTGTAGATTAAATGTTTGGCAAACGCTGTCATAATCCCTTCCTGCCTGGTCTGTTTTATGTACAAACATTTACGTACGCTAACGTTAGCTCATTGCCTATGCAAGCAATGAAAGCGTAGAACATGGTTTAACTGTACTTTATATAAATTAATTTTGTAAATTTAATTTCTAAATAATAAAATCGCTGCATACGTCGTCAATTTTATCACTCAGACCTTTTATTGGTTTCTCTTTTTAGTCGTTGGGACTGTTCCTGTTATCTTTCGTGTCCTTGCCGCGGCGTTTACATAGAAACCGTTTACTTAAGTTGCTGGCCCAACAACAGTAAGTCTATCTCAAATTCTTGTAGATGTTCTATGTATGTATATATTTACGTATGTGCATGTTGTACAGCAAGCGATGTACGGTAAAAAGAAAAATGTTGATATATTTAAGTGATTCAAGGGAAAAACGTTCACAGAATAAAAATAATTTCAAAGGTATAAAATGTTTTTCGTATAGAAATAACTCAGAAAAATGTAACTTTTTAATGAAGAAATTTTTCAATGTTTTTTTTTTTTACTTTGCTTGTTAAATTAATTAGTGGGTTTTGTTACAAACTACAATTGGTTGGATATATTAAGGGACAGATGAAGAAAGGGAAATTAATGTTAATTTATATTAGCAAGTAAGAAATCGGTTGTAAAAGCTGTATAATTAACATAATCCCTTACATTAGCAAGATATGTTTTCCTCACCAAGGAATAATGTTCAGATACGCATCAAGTTCGAACTGTCTGTTGAAAATCAAAACAAGGTCATTATGATATTCTCAAATAAGGTGTTCCTTTATTATATTTATTATTATTCAGTTACAGATAAACATTCTGTATTTTTGATTACCACATAATTGAGTTAATTTACATATGACACATATACACGAGATCAAAGAAATGGCAACCGTCCGCATTTTCACTTCGAATCTAATTATTTGTTAAATTAAATTTAGTTCGGAAACAACGAAAAACAACGAAAAACACATAAAGCTTACTCTTGACTCTCAAAAGCATTGCATTAACAATGAAATAATAGAAATAATCGCTCGTTGCAGGTTTGTTCCGAGATTTTGTGCATAGTTTAGATGCACTCGAAATGAAAGTATGAAATGAAAATTTTAATCAATAAACTTTTTCCGTTGAGATTATGTCACCATGGTAGAGCTCCTGCTGAATCGTGAACCGTGGACCTTTCGTGATGATAACATGTTTTAATTGGTTTTGGAACTAACCAAAGACAGCCATCTTAGAACTTCTAAAATTGTAGTCCATTAGGAGAGATAGTAACCCTCAAGCCTGCTCCCTTACTTCTCGAATGCTGTCACGGAGATGCTAATTGAAATATACTCCAGTAAAAGAATCTCAATCTATCCTCTCATTGAGTGGTGTTCTCTCAATGATCGGTTAACAGATGAAATTGAATTGGATGTGGAAGATATCATCTTTAGTGCCATCAAAGGCGTTTTAAGTGCATATGGCGGATAGGGGCTACATTCAACGAATAAAGGGCACAGCAAACGAAGGTCTTGCCGAAATTAGACTGCAATCACTCTCATCTTTATATACATCATTTGCATATTGCTGCGAGGGCTAGAGGTGACGGAAATGGCGACAATTTGCTCTATATGTATGTATTGTTTAAAAATATGTTACTAGGACTATTACCTTAATTTAGTTTAACTAAGTTTCGTTGAGATGTCTTGTAAAAATTGACAAATTGTATCATAAGCAATTCCTAGAAAGATGACAAAGAAACAAATGCTTATCGGACGGGGCTGATAAGCTTGGTATCGCCAAGGTTACTTATTCACGTCTACCTTTCTTAACATTTTATGTACTTTACGTTGCTTGTAATCCGTCTGTCCTCGTGCTAAAAATGGAAATAAAAATATAACACTCCGGTGATGGGTACAAACTTAAACAACGAAAGCTGAAAGTAAAAAATTATTTGCAGAATGATAACAACAATTGCACTTCTTTAGAACACAGTTTCTTACTTCTTGTTGCTCTAACTTTCTCGTTTATCTTTAATTTAATAAACAGAAAAGGAACGTGAAAAAGTTAGGAAAAAAAAATTATTAAGAAAGGCAAGCGAAAGCGTTGATACAAAACGAAAACAAGCGAGAACATTTTATTGCGCTGCGAACGGATCTCTTATACCCATCACCTTTCGATATTGATCAATAATATATAGATTTTATATGGTCTTTGTAGCTTCTCTCTGGATGCTGCAGGAGTTTTGAAGAAATTTCAATATTGTACTATATTCCGAGACTCCCGGACCGGATAAGTATAGTAAAAAAGTAAATTTTTATCGCTGCATCCACGAGCGAAAATCATATTTCCGTTTTTGAAAGCAGAGGTGGTCTCAGGTTAAATTGCACTGTCCTTCCAATGATTTGAGTCAATTTTAGTAACAACCTACGTGCAAGAGCTTTTAGTCATTGCAGTATATTTGAAACCGATTGGTGTGTGTTTGCGACCAGGAGAATGCTTAGACGTAACTCACTCAGGCAGACGGACAGACAGACATGCTTAATCAGAATTCTTAATCGGAATCACAGTTTGATGGTGATCAAGAATACCAAAATTTTATTGAGTCTCTAAGGCTTCGTTTCCAATGTTGCAAACGTGTTGACAAAATAAACATCCGTCAGTGGTGGGTATAAAACAAATGTAAAATTTTGCAAATGAAACCGTATGCATGGGAAATTTTAATAATTTTTTTTTAATTTTTTTTTTTTGTAAAGAAGGGGAGCGAATACAAGAGGAAAATATTTTTTAGTTAATTATAATTCCACTTAAGCGTATGTTTTAATTATTATTGTTGCTATTATTTATCACTACAAAGCAAAGCCATCATGCGTTGACTTCTTACACCTTTAGAAATTTTCTGTTGATTTGCATAAAACGTTAGCCAATAGGATAAATATATATATTGATGATATTTAAAGCAGAGTTGTTGTTGATTATTACTTTTCATCACTTTTTGACGGCATCCTCTGCATTTACAACCTTGAATAATCTTACTTCCATTGAAGACACAGCATTTCTTCCATTCAACGTTGGTTTTATAGATTTTCATGGCTTTATTAAAAATGTCGTCATAAGTGTGCAAAATTACATCGCATGATTTCATCTACTCTTGTTACCTCCGGTTTTGTTTTCCGTCATATATATTGTGGCGTCTATCGGAGGGCATACGTAACACCCAAAAGCGTTTAGGGCAGACCGACCATGTATTATATCGAATGATTCCGAATCGGTTTAAGCTTGTCTGTCTGTACGACTGATGTTTGCCTAGACTTTTATTTTTGCGTAAAACCTAGAAATCGTCATTTATGAGATATTTTGGTTAAATTTGCTACACTGACGTGCTTTGACTAAAGGACAGGAAGGCTATTGAAGGTGTTTTGGATAGATCCATATTTGCAAACTTTTTCATCCAAGATTCGCTGTGTAATAGTTTTTCGACTTTCTAAGTTGATATGAAAAAGTTGCTTTAGATTGGCCAATTTTTTGAATCCCTTCCCATATAATCGTTCTTACGAAAACTTTATAAGGTAAAAAGCGCTAGTTTTCAACATGTCACGATGAAAAGTGGTTTATAACTGTAAATCGACATAGAAATACGCCTTACCGAATTTGGACCACGTAGGTCTATTTTTTGAATAGCAACGAATATAAGGATTCTTAGGAAACCTCACACCAAAAGGGCCTAATTGTTAATGATTTATGATGAAAATTTCTTCATGATAGTAACTTGCCATAAAAACTTAAGAGGGTGAACTTTGAAACACATAGGTCGATTTCTTGGACCCAACTCGTTTGTTGTTCATCAGTAGCAACCGCTTCAGACAAAGGTTTAATATTTAATATTTTATAATGAAAACTCGTTCGTATTAACGATTTAGCAAAAAATTTGGGGAAATTTGTGAGGAATTCGGATCACACAGGTAGGTTTTTAGACCTTAACTTACATAGAAGTCATCATGAAAAGCAAGCCCTTATATGAGGAGAAAGTATAATTTCTAGATTTCTATGGCGAATATTGAAACATAATAAAATTTTTGGGAAATAAATTAATTTCGTTCATTTTGGATCACGTCAAGCGACCTCTTGGGAATGCCACAATATAATGCGCGCTTTTGTGAAAAGTGTGCCTTTGCATGAAAGTATTGTGTAAGTTTTAGTGTTTTATTCCCAAAACGAGTGAATAACTGTACTAGGCAAAGTAGTGTATGGTATTTAAAGGTCAGCCATGCCGGACCATAACGTTTTTATTTGTTTATTTTTAAACTTGCTGGATCCATATTATGATTTAAATTTTCCTTTGTTTTTTCAGTTCCTTGTGCTCCTTTAGATTTCCCTATTAATGGGAACTGTTGCCGATTTTCCTCCACATGCGATTTTGTCATTCTCTTTCACTGTGTTATTTTATAAAATTGCACGTTTTCTCTTTTTTTTTTTTGTGTCTTTCAATTTCATCGTTTACTACTTTTAAGGGATTTAATGTTTTTTTTTAACTTTTTTGATTCCCTTTAAATATTCGGTCATAAGTTCGTTGTATAAGACTAATGGATTTTAATTGTTAATGTATTTCGCATTTCAATTCTTGTCACATGCTTTTTATCTTGTTCCAAATTTTTTTAGATCACACTTTCATATCTATTTTTGCATTCTATTAATGTGGTCTTAATTATTTTAACCGTATCGTTGATACCAAGTCCACATATCGATAATTGGAGACAATTCAAGACGAAAATTGGTTATCCTTCTTTGACCGATGAATCCTCTTAGTAGGCCTTCACTTTGGACTAAAACTTCCATAACCTTATTATCCGGACAACCGGTTTTCTTTACGCATAGATGTGGTATTAAGTAGCGACTAGTTTGTGAATTAAACTTGATATCAATATATTTCAACCAAAACGAGGAGTAAAGTGTCGGTAACAAATGACGACTACTTCGAAGAGGTATGTCGACAATGGTCGCTCTACAATACGACATATCTTTGATAAAGCTGAACTAAAAACGGTGACGTAAACTGAACGGGTAGAATGTTAGGCAATAAAACTCGACGTCAGAGGAAAGCTTGTGATGTGATCCCTTCATTATAATGTACATAACTTGTGAGTATGTATACCACACCCAAAAGTACTTTTATTACATCAATCGATTTGGGCTTGCGGGTCGCAGACTGTAGCCAACAAATGCAGCGCGTGCTGAACAATACTTACATGAAAAATTTATGCGTTAGCAACTACATAGTTATTTTTAGTTCTGTTAGTGTCTTGAAATATGTTCAAATGGATTGGTGATCAAGAATTTATATACTTTGTGTGGTCTCTGAAACTTCTTTCTGGGCGTTGCAACCGTTTTAACGTAATGAATAGATTCGATATGCGTCGATGATGGATATAAAAATATTAAAATTTTGTAGAATCAAAGTTTGAGTTCATTTGGATCGAATGAGAGAAGATTTGTTTTTAATGCAATTAGGCACATGTCTATCAACTGTCAAACATCAACGCTGCGACATACATATTCGTCTTGCACACACATTCGGTAGCTGTGTTGGATGGCCCCTTAAAGCACTCAGTCAAATAAAATTCCCAAAAATCTCTATTGAGCAAATCATAATAAAAAAAGAATTAGTAAAATATATTTTTTTTAGAAAATCTAGTTAAAAGTTAAAAAAAAAAAAAAAAAAAAATTTAGTTAAATTTAATTATTATTGAAATCATTGTAAGCGGCAGTTTGCGTTGATATTTTGTGGCAGACTTTTCATTAGTACCTGTTACTTGCACAGTCTAGTTAGGTTTAATTATAAATCATTATCAAGCGATAAACGTTTGCTAACTTTTATCTACGTGCATTATAACATCCGTCTCTTAAAACATCCTGTTTCCTGTATCACTTTCCCTTGACGGCAATGAAATATTTCTTTGTTTTTTTTGTTGGTTTGTACTTTAAAAGCCAGGAAATTAAATTAGCTTTATTCACATAACCAGACGAATAAACGTAGAACTAACAAAAAAAAAAAAAAAAAAAAAAAAAGTATTTCACGAGAAGTCCTTGTCAAAGTTAAAATGAGAATATTTACCATACTTCTCGCTTAAATTTCAACTATACATTTTTACATATTAACATGTGTACATGTCATATCAGCATATATAGCTACAGCCACGCATATAAGGAAATATTTAAAAAAAAAAAAGAAAAGTAGAAATAGGCCTGGAAATGGTTATAGAAACTGAAATGTATTCCACGTTCAAATATATCGGACCAGACTATGAGGGAAAAGTTCAACTGAATCCCTCGGTGAATCCCTCGGTGTCTATATATATGTAGATAGGATTTCATCTTCTATTAAGATCGTTTTATAAATAACTTAAGGAATTTCATGCTCGTTGCAAAAAACCGGTCACTGAAGCGTAGAAGCAGACAGAACTGAAGTATATTTGTGTCTAATGCGAGCAAGCTCTGCAGAGGTCATTCAAAAGTGAACGACGTCTTATAGCCGGTTGCTGAAGATAACAATTTCGCGATTTTGTTGCCACTATCTCGTTTAAATTCGGCTGCATCTGTTTTGCCTTCAGCCGGACGGTGTCTAGTAGGCCCTCATCCTTGAATTAACTCGAAAATTTCCCCCTATGAAGCTTTTTTATTTTGCAAGTTCACTTCCTTGCAAATTTCTACTCATTAGGGCATGGCCGAACCAGGCGAGCTCCTCTGGTTTGTAATCGGTGGGAACGTTTTAATATAACGCCTTATCTAGCATGACATAAGTTTAGTATTTTATAAGCGGCTTGGCTATCAGCATGCACGTAAAGACTGTTCAAAGGAATTATTAGGCACAGTGCGACATAATTAAAAACACTTGGTGCAGTTGGGTAGACCGTTTTCCGGCTTATGAAAAACGCTTAAACTGCTACCGAACCATTAACGAAAGTAACCTCCATCCAAGCCAGTCAATGATGTCGAAGAAGATGCTAAGAACGTGTGAGGTAACTATCATTTACAGCAGAGCGTAGCCCTGTTTTAACCATTTTCAGAAATTCTTTTGATCAATAAACGGCTTAGTAAGGATAAATAAGCCTTTTACATTTATTCCTTGAACGATCTGACCTATAAATACGTGTATAGATATAGCATACTTAATACTAAGTATACTGTAATCTCATTTAGTAAAATCATTTTTAAGAAAACTTTTTTAATTAAAAAAAAATTAATATTTCGTAAAAGTTGAAAAGTACTCCGTTCCCTTTCAGATCTCATGATTTCAAAATGCAGCTACTGTCACTTGTGTGTTACACCGATCGAAATTGTTCTTAAGTCTTTTTAGTGTCGTCGCTTTTAATGACATTGATTAACTTTTAATAAAATAAAATTTCAAAACAAAAAGAAAAGGGAAAAAGCAAAACCGAAATTCAAAGCAAGAGCTAAAGTAAAGTAAATAAAAGATAGTACACAGGCAGGCAGCCTAAGTGCTTGTAGTACTCGAAACCATGGGGATTTCGAGGTTGCTTTCTGCTCTCCGAAAAAGGGGGCAAATTTGCATATGCGTACACTTTGAATGACACTTATGAGGCATCCTGCTCTACACTTATACGTATACTATATTGAATATATACTTACTTATATAAGCACTGATACATAAATATATATACATAAATATATATACAAATATATATATATATATATACATTTTTAAAACAGGCTCTTTTCCACATTCTGTCATAAACGTGATGATGATGACGGCATTCATGATAATTTCATTTGCTTGATGCATCAATCACAGACATCGTTGTTATATTGTGTTTGTGTTTTTGAGCATTTATGTATAAATAAATGACAACGTTGATGAAGACGTTAAGTGTATTTTTGCTCTTTCATACATTCACAAAGTCTACAAAGAGTTAAAGAGAAATAAAAAAAAAAAAAAAAAAAAAAAATAAGACTACGTCTCATTCCTAAATGTAACGCAGTTAAAAGTTGATCCAGAAAGTGAAGTGCAATAATGTTAAACGGAGCCGTTACTACCACTGCTACTTATATATAGCATTGACAGTGAAAATATCTACGAATTGTAAATAAAAATATTTTTTCCTCTTTTCGCAACTTTTACTTTTTATTCCATTATTCCATTCACTGTTGCGGATAGTGAAGATTATGAATAGTCCTAAAAGCATAATTAAATATATTCCTTTTCAAGTAAATATTGCGGCCACGTTGATAATTTTCCCATTGCAAACAAGTAAAAGCGTTATAATGGGTAACGATCCATCATTTAATACCCTACACAACTTCGTTTAATATAGTTATTCATATGCCGCGTTTCTAAAATAAGGCTTTATAGGGGAAGCGAGCGAGGAAGTGATCCGATCCGAACCATTTTCAATAGCTCTCGTCTCTGGGCACAATACAGTTTTGTATGGCAAATTCCAATAAAATGGCTCAAGAATTGTGACATGTAGCTTCAAAAGAAAATTGCCAGACAGACAGACTGACAGACAAGATTAGATCGATTCAGAAAGTGATTCAGAATCTTCAGTTCGATCAAAGGTGGGTCTATACTAAGTCCATCTGGAGGTTGTACACATTCACGTAAACTTAATTTGCCTTTGTATCACCACGCTGGTGGCGCAAGGTATAAACATTGATTAATTGACGTTGCGAAACAAAAACAGTAATGATTGTTCAGTTTCAATTTGTTACATATCCGCGATTACTTCCGTTTTATGATTTGTAACGCAGTTTATTATTTATAGTAAATAAAAGATTATGTTCGTTATATTCGATTTGTGTGTGTGTGTGTGTGTGTGTGTGTGTGTGTGTGTGTGTGTGTGTGTGTGTGTGAGTGTGTGCCAAAGCAATACTAAAAAGTTTCAAGTTCGAAGGGCAATTACGCCCATAAATGGTCTAACCGCACATTTGCAACATATTTTCTTCTTTTTTTTTTTTGTTAACATTTACTAGAGATCGACACTGGACGTTAGCAAGACCGACATGGCCTTATTGATTTATAATTTTGTCTTGACTTACAAGCACAATGAAGCGTTTGTATTATTCTGAAAACTCTCCCAGCAAAAACCTACCGATCGGAGCAGACCGTGTGTAGGCTGAGGCACGGGGAAACTTGATTATCTATTCGAAGACTTGCGCTCGTAATCGATGACGGCATATACATAAGGGAATTTGATTAAATCTATTTCGCTTTTCGAGCGCTTTAAACACACACACACACACAAACTCAATTCTTTTTATGTTAAGTTTTTTTGGGATCTTGTAAAGGATTAATTGCGCAGACGGAGGGTGTAGGTTGCCTAGCAGATGGTTGGGTCTCATCATTGCAGGTGAAAGTATTGAAAAATTTGAAAGATAAGACCTTGGTATGGCGGGCGAACAAATCTCTTTTTTCTCACAGTAACAAATGAAATATCCCGTAACCCGTAAGACGAAATGAAATTGTAATAGTTCGACTCAACAGGCAAAAAAAACCTATTTATGCGTGTGTTTACCTCAAAAAATCGAGCTATCTTCCAAGTCCATCAGGTATTGACGATAAAGGCATCCGATGGCCAGTAGAGAATGTGAAATCAAAAAAAAAAAAAAAAAACGAATCTTCAAATAACAACAAAAAAAAAAAAAGGTGAAAAATTAAAGAAATTTGATTCTAGTTTAGTATCAAGACGTTTCAAGAAGTTTCACTCTCTTTACCTTGCATTTTTTTATATTACAAATGAGAAAAACTTTAACATATAATTTTTCAAGTTAGTTGTTAAATTACATAAAGAAGGCTGTCTTCCGAGATACTAATAATATACAATAGAAATCAGGAAGAATTGTTCTTAATTAAGAAATTTCATTATATGAACTATTTTTCTAAACCGTCCTTTCCTCTTGTATTGTCACTTGTGAAAGGAATAAGATTTTCGCATATTCATTTCATTTTTCTGTAGAATGCGAGAGATGCGAAACAGAAACTTGAAAAGTATTCATATGCATAAACTATAGTCGTTGGTATGTCATAACAGCTGTCAAATGGCAAGATGATGTGATGCAGACTGATACGGACACAGGCACGTAGCTACAAATTGATAGAGTTTCAAAATCGAATTTTCTCATTTCACAAGTATTATGACAAAGATTGATGTGATTCCGTTTATGTGAGACAAAAATTATATTCAGCTTAGGTCGAATCTTTTGAAATTCTCAGTTTAACTTGATTTAGATAGATGACGTTAGGCAATTATCACTCTGAAAAGATGATAGCTTAGGACTAGCATAGACTAGATTGAATCTCCTGGAATTCCTAGTTCGAGTTCATTTAGGGATATTTTACGATAGCCAGATAGATGTTCAACATATGAATTAAACCCATAAAGGTAGATGATTGAGACGATTAAGTTCTTGTTATATATATATAATAGGCAGATAATGTAAATGTACATGTGTAATGTGTAGAGCTCGGTTCCTTCGTTTAAATGCTTTAACAAGCGATGAATAGCACTGCACTTTAAAACTAACATCTAAACGATTTTTGTTAATTTCCGTCGACAGGTAATATGCTAAAGCAACATATATATCGCAATTCACATGACGAAAAACTAGGGAGATAGTAAGAGTTAGCGAGAAGTAAGAGAGAAAAGTTTGCATGCATCACTATCATCGATCAACACTATTGTGCCCACTTATGCAATTTGAAGCATATAGATATCATAACACATTAACACATTGTCTGTGGTGTGGTTATGTACGGTTTTGTGGAACTAAATAAATTTCCACGTGAAGGAATCTTCCGTCTTCCGTCAGGCTGCCTGTTGCAGAGCTCTTAATGAAGTGAATACACACTTGCTAAAGTAGTGAGCCAAACATTATGAAAACGTGCATATGGGAGAAAGTTGAACTTTTTTCAAAGTGTTGCTAATTCTATATAAAAATCTTATGAATGGTAAACAAATTGCAAAAAAAAAAAAAAAATATGAGTAAACGAAGCTAGAGATAAGCTTTTGAATTCTTTCCGTTTTTATTCATGTTTTGCTAAAGTGATAGAAAAAATATTAATGTATTCTTACGCATGTATGTCTATCGTAAAGGAAAACATTATCATAAATTCATTGACAGATAGATGATGTCTGGTGCGTTTAATTTTCAAAACCATGTCAATTAGTGTTAAATAAAAACTTTTCCAATGAAAAATGAGAAGAAAACAAAAAATCAAGAAGAAGAAACTAAAAGGATAAAATTCTAATAAAACCAATGTCATCGTAAGCATTCACTTACAACCGTTGAAATATGTAAAATATGTAATATGTATATAGAGTACTTGAAATTTTAATTGAAGGTTATGCGAACACATACAACAAATTGAGGCATATCTTCTCTATATGAATGAATTTTTATGAGTTTCTATGTACTTACCGAGTGTTTGCACTTCGTATAAATTAATAGTAAAAGGGAAAACGGAAAAGTGCTGGCGTTATGAATTTTAAGCGAATAGTTGACATACGCATACATCGTATTGAATGCGGCAGACTTTCGTTGCTTGTCAGATTTCAAGTATCATGATTATTACAGTTGCATTCGATATTACGATATATGCATGGTAAGCTGTTTATTGATCGCCTGTCAAAACATGAACTCAAAAAGTTGAAACTCGAAAGAGAACATCGGCAAATGCTTGAAAGGATGCGAAAATAGCTTCGATACTGACAAGAAAATATTTCAATAACTTCTCTTCCCCTCTCTTCTTAAATATGTTACGGTGAATTATGTGCACGTGAACGTTACATAGGTAGAGATCTCTGAACCTGCTGCAATGCGACAACTTTCTCAATGACTGTTCGAAATCTCGTTTCAAGCCATCCAAACCAAACTTATTGCTCTAAGGATTGGCAATAAGGCATTACTAAGCATTTCCATTTCCAGACTGTCTTCTTCTTCTTCTTCTTCTTCTTCTTCTGATACTTAAAACATTTAAAAATTTCCGATTTAATAGCCAATATACTTAACGGTAATGCTCACAGCAATGGCATGCTATAATTCGTTTTTAACTTCTAAAGAGTAGTGTAGTTGCCAATGTATGACTTTGTCCTTAGATTCTTTACTTTCTTGTTTCTTAGAGCTAAAGACAAGTTGAAGTTTGATGCATAGTTTTATAATAATCCCGTTTTTATCTTTCAATAAAAAAAGCAAGCTTAAAATAATAAAGATAATTAAATGTTAAATAAGCTTAAGCACAATACAGAATCAATTTTGTGTTACTCTGCAATGTCATCTGGTAAATTTTTTATTGCTTTAAACACTTTTTACAAGCTGCACAAGTAATCAAAAACTAATATAAAAAGATGACTATGAAGGGAAGGGGCGTTAAAGTTCAAAGGGCCTAGAACTCGTAGAATCTTGTTTAAGCATTTTGATTTGACTCTATAACTTAACAAATAGAACAAGTGAGAAAATGAATTTCGGTCGCGAGCAAATCTTTTGTACCCATCAACGTTGTCCCACGAATGAGCAAATTAAGGAAAGGAACCACATTTTCATACACTATAACATTGCGATGTTACCCTTTTGCTAAATTAAAAATTGATATGGTGGATGGGTTGGCACGGGCTTAGGTCATTTACAGTTTCGCCTGCCATTTTTGCGAACCGGAGATTGTTTGCCAAGGACGTAAACGGATAGACGGATGAGGTTTATGCAGTTTTGGGGTGAATATGAAATTTGCAAACAATCAAACTTTTTAAAGGACACGCCTACATTGCCCACATGTCTATGCAGCAAAAACTGAGAACGTCATTGCTTTTCGAGTTTTTAGCTTGCTACTCGTGAACTACAACAGAAACACAATATAAAACTCGCGCCACTTCGCGTCCACCCCCTCTTATATCGAGTATGAAAATTCAGTTTTCTTGCTTTTTTACTCATTTTTAGGATAACGGTAATGGATACAAGCGATTCGGTCATGACCTAATATAATTTTTTTATTCGCTTTTGTTTTTTTGTAACGTCACCTAACAACTCGGAATAAGCCCTAGACACATCACTACCACATTCCGAATAGTTCCTACTGTACTTTGCACGATAATGAACCTTCTTTGGCAAAGCGCTTTGAAACATTTACATATCTATCTGTTACTGCTTAAGGGTTTTTCTTTACAGGCATCACGAATTTGAAGACTATTGCGGTAATACAAGATTCTATAGTCACATTCACTTTTCCACTTCATCTAGGTTTTCGTAGTGAAATGTTCTTTAAATAATCTTCAATATTATTTTTTACATATAAATAACTTTGAATATCGTATGTGTTTACTAATCAATAATTGTCAATTAGCTAAATTTATGGCTGAATAGAATTCAAGCTATGTTTGTTGTGGCGATGACATTGTAAGCAATTATAAAATAAAAAGTGGCGATGAAAGTGTGGAAAAGAGTGAAGAGTAACATGTATATGCATTATATATGTGCATTTTCAACACTTGCCGCCTTAAGTGTTTTCGTTTGATATGATTTTACATTACGTTTGTATTGCATTTTGTTTGTTTTGTTGTCCTTTCACACATTACTGTTTTTCTTTACCGTTTATATTAAAGTGTATTGAAGTTGAAGTAAGTAGAAGCATCAGGAAAACAACAGCAACGACAACAACAACAACAATTACGAAACAAACATTAGAATCCTTTAAGAGCTTTTCTTCTTACTGCCTCACTGCAATACGGTGCATTGCTTCGTTCTACTTTGCTTTGCTGTGCTTTAAAACTGACATGGCAAAGTGTTGTTTGCCTTACCAGACACACATTCTTAATATTTGCCATTAAAGAAGTTATTATTATTTTCCACAAACCGCACATATCTATATGTATATATATATATATATATATATATATATTATATACACCTCCTTATACATAAATACTTGTGATGTAAATTTGTGCATGCAGTCCTACTCATGTCTGTTACTGCACAGCGTATATGAATAAAACACGAACCATACTACTACATAGATGTATTATATAAATGTAAGCATATATGTGTGTATGGTATAACAAAAGATATTCTTTGTTGTATTTTATTTATATTAAGTTGTCGTTATATTATATACTGTTTACTTTTTCTGTCGTTTTGGCGTTTTCTCTGCCTCATATTCTTCAGGCAACTGTATAAGAACTCTTTAAAGTCTGGGTTTGTCTGCCGTTATTGTTTGTGTTTTTTGCCAAAGAATTTCTATAATGTTGTTGCATTTGTATTTGTTGCAAATTGCTGTCATAACAAATTACAAAATAATATTTTAAATATCTACAAAATGCTGACTAACATTGATATTATCAACGTTAAGGCAAAAGCAACATGAAATATAAACAGCGAAATACTGTGGTGGGAATAAAGATCCTTTATGCCATTAGGTGTTTATTTTAAGTAAATAAATTAAGCTTTAATAAAATCCACTTGGAAAAGTCGAAATTTTTATTTGTAAAGAAATACTTGTCTCTCATGTACGAACGAACTCAACATCAGAGTTTGACATAATTTGAAAAAGTTTCTTCCTTTACACAATTTTGTTGATATTATTTTGCGAGTGGCTTTTAATAAAATTAGAAAAGTTCTCTGTAAAATTTTTTCAAGCATTGAAAAGAAAATTGCTTTAATTTAAATCATATCTCTCAGCGTAAATGTAGGCAAACTTTTTTGTTACTTTTTGTTATTTTTAAGAAGCCTCAAAGTATGCTTTAAATGATAAAGTATGTTTTTTGTTTTGTTTTGTTTTTTTTTTTTTTTTTTTACTTAATTTCAATGCATTTCTCATGCATAAAGCGCCGCAAACTGAATATAGAAAATTCAATAAAAGGTGCCAGACATCAGCTCCAGCCAACCGGTAAGATTAACATATATAATAAAACAAATACATATTTCATAAATTCCCATTCGCTTGGTCTCCCTTACCCACACCTATGCCACACATGCATTTATATTTACGTTATACGCGAAGCCTTAAATCATCAGAGAGAAAGAGAGAGAGAGAGAGAGAGAGCAAAACAAACAAATCATGAAATGTTTTTGATTTTATAAAATTTTTGTATATGCTGGCGGTTAGTAATTTATGCAGAAACAGACACAGACAGAGTATCTAATTCCTAAGAGAAAAGCAAACAAGCACACTTACATTTACGCGCAGTGCTATGCGAAATAATATAAATAAAGCAACAAAAAAAAAACCTAAAAGTTTTTGCACTTCATGGTAAAGGCTTTTAAAGTATTATAGTTTAGCTACTGGGAAAACATCATATTTTCCCATAATATTTCAACATTTCCGATTACTAAAATTAAGCGCAATTAAAAGCACAATTTTTATATAATTATTGATTTAAATTATTACATGCCATGTGCATAAAACTGAACTAAAGTCCATCAAATTCAGTTTTCTATGGAATGCTTGCACTTTAGTTACAGATAAAGTAAAAATGAAATGCTTACGTTTGTCCTGATTAAAGAGAAACAAAATTGTAAAGAAAGTAAGATAGTAATCACAGCTGCGCATCCAGGATCCCATGGATGATAATACATTTCGAAAAGAAATCACGGAATACTTACGAAAATTAAGAAAATTATATCCTCAGATTTCGTCCTTTGAAAAACAGTTTCTTACTTATGGAGTTTCCTAGTAGGGCTTTGGTAAGCGCAACCAGCTTCCACAAATGGAAACATCACGCGCATTCAGCTTTTTTCTCGATTGTATAAGTTAGCCTAATGTGCGTTAGACATACTGTCAAGATTGCATCCATTAAATTGAATTGTTCGCTAATCTCTCATAATTCTGCACCGCTATGTTTAACAAATTAATGTTTTGTGCAAATGGCATTTTTTCTTAGTACAGCATTCAATTCATTCAAACCAAGAATCTATGTCGGGGCCAATCGTTCAGGGGATGTCCTCTAATCTTATAACACGGTGATGGGCAGAAAGAAGGGAGAAAAGTGAAAGAGATAGGTATGTGGTAGTGCAGCCCAGTGGATAAGTGTTATGCTTTCACAAACTGAGCATTCGCAATAGTTAGGGCCAGACGTGGACTGACAGTTTCAATTTTAGCTCTTGAAAATATCAAATAATTAATTCATCGAGAGTGAATTGTACAACAAATCAATTATTGACCAAGCGACACATTTACCATATTATGGGTACAACTTCTTGAGTTTCTAAAAATACGTTTATTAGTCCGTGCTTACGTAGCTTACGTTCCGCAGAGTCCTATAGTCTTCGAATGCATCTAAATTTAATAATTACAGCTTTAGGCAAAACAAGGCTTGGTTTATGGTTCCTGTTATTGAGCAGCCTCCACATTGAATTTGCATTTTTGGGCTGGTGGTTCTCGGTAGCGAACGCTAATTTACAAGAATTGATTTAATTGTACTTGACAGCGTAAGAGTGTTTGCTCGATATCACACGTAAAATGTGATATTTTAGCCCGAAAGCGAAAAAGCTTCATAGTTAAAAGACAAGCGAGTATATATTACACTGGGATTAGATTTTGTTTTATGCACAGTCACATATATATACTGACTTTGCATCAACCTAATATGCATCCCTCTCATGCTTGTCTCTCGCAAAGCACGGTCCCTTAGCAACGAGAATCATAAACCGATCCTAGTACTTTTTTAATGTTTTCAGTAGCAGTCAGCAAAGCTTTCTAATATAAGCGTTCTTTTTGTGTATTTTTCCTTCGATCATCTTTGTCGGGGGCGTTTGTAGCGCGAAAAAATAACAAACAAAAGGAGTAGATAATGATCTTCAACGAATTTTTCTCTCTTCCATTAAAGTGATATTTTAAAATATAGCATATTTTTGGAAACTTTTGGTTGCCCTTCTATATACAATTACTTTTTCTTCTTCTTCATAAGTATTCAGCCAATCAACAAAACACGATTCCCCGCACCGTGGAAAAAATGACTTTCCATCAAATTACTTCCGATTATGCTAACGTATATATTTCGTTTCTTAATCTTTTCAGGAACGATATCATATACGATAGAACGATAGAAGTTTTGTAGAAAATTAATTGTTGTCAAGTTTGTAGTTTTCTTTATTAATGACAGGAATTATAAACCAACTAAGCGTACACCTATGCGATCAAGAACGTCAAGTTCTTATTCTTCTTCTTCTTCTTGTTCTTCTGCGAGTCAGCCAACCAACAAGAGATATTGTAAAAAAGGTACAATGTGAACACAACGGTTTTCGCTTGAACCCCACTGTACTTGGCGGTTAGCTTGATTGCACACATATGTATATATTTTGTATGCTATGACGTCCGTCATGGAATTATAATCAGTTTGCGGAAAGTGATATTTCGGCTCACTTTTGATGCGAATTGTCCTGAACGTCAGGATCTTAGCTAATCATGAACTGTCAGCTGTCACACGCTCTACAATATGACTTGATGTGATTAGTTTCATGAAAACAGCGCGACTCGAAACCTGTCTATTGTGAAAAATGACTTGAATTTTTTTTTTGAGAAATTTTCTTTTTCTTGTCAGTTATTAGCTATTTTTAAAATTTTCTAAAACATCAAAAAAGCAAAGAAAAAATAATAATATTTTACGCCTGTGTGGCAATTTTTAGCATATGAGAGATTTTTATGTTATATAATGTTTAAGTATTATGACACGTGCTATATATGCTATATATACATAGAAATAACAATATATGTAAGTCAAGAGTTATTTGACAAAACAAAAAAAGAAAATAAAAAAAATAAAAAAAAAATTTTTCAAAAAACATATCCGAACAAAGCATGGAATACAAGTAAACACTCATGGCTGAAGTTAGCGAAGAAAGGGCAAACTATGAGACGGCAGACGACGGACGGATGGCATGGCAACTATGGCCATTCGTTTTGTATGTACGTACATGATTATATATTTTTAAATGATGACAAAGTTTTCACCACTTGACTATATGCACATTGACGCCTTCTATAGAAAAATGAAGTTTTTGTTATGCGTCTAGTACCTAGCAATTCAAACTCAATTCACAGCTTAGTAATGGCATAGCGGAATATGATGAAAAAACCCAAGCTACACCAGTCAACTAACCAAGCAACTAACAAGCAACGATGCAAAGATGTTGACTGAGTGCATATGGAACGTAATAATTTTAATATGAGATGAATTTTATTATAATGTTTATTGCTAAAGTTCTTTCAAGTACAACTATTACTGCCGCGCTTTACGGACATCATCAACAGAAAACCATCACTACTTTACCGTCATGTATACAAAAAGCATTGTTGTATATACGTGCATAAGTATGTATTGTATGCTTTGGTTAGTTAGCTGGTTCGGTAATGTCGAAAAGTTTTAAGTGCTCTTCTTGGTTCTATGATGAGTTTTCATTTCTTCTTTTTGTTATAAAAAAAACAAAAAACAAAAAAACTCCACACACGCAACCAAACACTTCACATATGTAACAATTTATCGCATACGAAGTTGTATTGGTGTGCACTCCTCGTGTGTGTTGTGTTTAAAGAGCCTTTGAGCAACACTAATCAACATTGGCTTTGTGTTTTCGGTTAAACAATGAAATTTTATTCCTTATTTTTTTTTCTATTTCTTTTCCCCAAATATTTTCAATGTTTGGTGATGTAAAGAAAATTCATATATATATGTGGAGTGTGAGTATACGTATACGTATGTTTTCTGCAGTTAACGTCAGCCCTATGGCATTCTGTAGAGAAGAAACAGCACAATAAGAGAATATTTGTTTGAAGTGCATGGGCAAATTTATTCAAACCTCATGAATATATAATAATTAAATGAGTTAGTGATTAAATCACAAGTTTGCGATCAAGTGCAGTTAATTATATTTGAATTGCTTTCAGGAGATTAAAGCACACATCCTTAAAATATATATTCGAAAAATTATGCTTTTATGCAGCCGTTTAGCCTGACCATTGTATACTTTACCCCTCCTCGCCTACTATGGCGTTCGAAAGTTAACAATTCATAAGGAATTTTGACCTTTAGCCATAAAGTCTTATATAAGAGCGGGAGCAAAATGTCACCGAATCATAATTATAGCGACAAAGGATTTCTTCTTTTTCACCATTCTCCCATTAATTAAGCAAAAATTTGCTAATCCGTCTTGCCACAAGGATAGTTGGGAAGAATCAAATAATAGATCGATATACGTCAAATTTATTATAATAAGTTTTCGCTTCAACGGCACTATGTTTGATCAATTTTCATCGTAACATCTTAAAAATTACATCCTCTTGCTCCACAAAAACTTTTTCAATATGATAGCTCAATGCAATTTGAACAGCTTTGGTTCTTCTTGATCGAAATTTCATCAAAAAAACTCTAGAATCGCTGCTAAAAGGATTAAACAGATTGTAGGCGGATGGACATACAGATGCTCAACTTGGAAAACGATTTGGAAAAGACTGGTATAGCAGTTATATGCATATCTCAAGTCTTTCTGATTGATACATATCCGCGGAGACTGAGAGATTGTGTGCCATAATGAAAATATTCTCTTTAAAGAAATGCGTTATATAACAATAGTATTGTTAGTAGATTTTGTAAGGTAATTCGAAACGATCGAATTATTCTCTAACTCTAATTAGCCTTTCCGCTCTATGTCAGCTATCGGTCCTAAATGATTCGCTTATGCTTCACAGGAGGATAAAATGTCTAGCAGATCTTAAGCTAGTGGAGGATGCAAACTGCTTCCTGCGTTGAGAGAGAGAGAGAGAGAGCTTTAGTCCAAGGTGGTCGTAAGCTAAAAATCTATGTATTATATTTGAGGCAATTATGGTATAATTAATTTTGCGTGTTTCCAGTTCACAGAAGAATTATTTGTGATGAGCATAAAAGTTGTGAACTATATTGTGAATTGCGCGCATGCGTTATTTCACAACAAGTTTTGCAATGAACTTTTAGCATATCCTTCGAAATATTTGCAACTAGTGCTATACCAATATCTGCTATAGATTATGCACTTCATTTTTTCCCAGTAGTAAAAAAAGCTAGACAGATGAAAGCACGGGCGACCACATGGAAGCAACTGAATCAGTTCACGATCAAGTACACATAGACAGATGAAGTAAATATTTAATTTGAAACTTTTTTGTATTTCTTATTAAATCGAAATATGTATGACTTTATTTAAAGCTTAGGGATATAATCTTCGAATACACTCTTCTAGTCCTTGTGAAATTCGAAAATACAATGGCGAACGTAGGCTACTTCCTTTAAAATCTTTTGTGAAATCTATGATAATCTCCATTCCCGTCTTCTTCAGTTTTACGTTACTATGTAACTTCCAAAGCAGTTCCAAAGTTTTGCATTTTTTCGAAAATAATAAAGCCCGCGTCACTGAAACCATTGTGGAATAATGGTTGGGATGTCATGAAAGTACAACACATATCGTGTGATGGCTGGCGCCATCCAAAAATTATATGGGCCTGTGAATAGTTTTGCCATATATGTGTCAGACCGGCGACATATTGAGTGGTGGGTGTTTGGAAAGGACAAAAGTAGGGATGTTGTACACCACTTGAGTACACCACTTACATCCATCGCTTGCATCTCAAATTCACGCATAAAGTATACAAGTTTCTCTGCTGGCTGTGGACATGCGGGCGAAGCGGTTGAAAAGTGTTACCTTTCAGATAAATTTGAAAAACATTTGATTAGAGCTACGGACTGAAAGTTACCGTTCTTCGCTTCTTAGGGACCAATTGTGAGCAAATGGAGAACATATTTGTTATTTTACATTCTCTTGCTAAACGCATGTATGAGGGAATCATAGGCAAATATAAGCTAGGAAGATAGGTTTCTAAGACGGATCAAGCCTATTCGAGCTGTTGCCTTAAGCTAGGAATCACGTTAACAATAAACGAATCTTTTTCGCCTTCAATATATACGATTCCATAAACATGAATGAAGTTAAAAAGAAAACCAAGAAGAAAACCAAAGCAGTGCAGCCTTATGGCTCAATACTTAAGTTCTCAAGAGGAGTCTGCCGACTTAGGAGAGTTGAAAAGTTTTATAACCTTATCTTGAAAATTTAATACGTATTCAAGACTAAGGCTATTAATTCTGGTAAAGATTTCCGCAACATTCATATGCCTCATAGGTGAACGTAAGTTATTACGAACAGAAAGACTTGACGGAAGAAGAAAAAATAAAGAACGTGTAACAATATCTTAAAGCCCTTTGTTTTTTTAATATTAAGCTGCAAAACAATGAACGTGAAACTTGTCGTCATGAGGTATTATAAGAGACCAAGTGCATTGCGGTATAATAACCTCGGACTTCTTTTTCTCAATTTATTTTTTATTTTTTTTTTATATATTTCCCTTTTATTTACATATCTTTCGTTACCCATACCCATATGCGCTTTCTCACTTGCGAAAAAAATTAAATAAAAGCAGCGGTTAGCAGAGAAAAGGAGTAGAGACGCATGGTAATTATAAATGAACGTAAAATGTGTAATGAGAGAGAAAGCAGTAAAAGTAACCGCAACCATAAATGTATGTACAGCGTGGCAATAAGAAAACGAATCGTAGGTAAGCAAATACAGGTAAATCTTATATAAGGAATAATAATAATAATAATAATAATAATAACATTAATATACGTACACATCTACATAATGTGATGTTCAATGTTTTCACTTTTAATCTGGCAGCCAACTATTTAAACGAAGTGTTTGCTACTGGAAATTATTCTACGGTACAATGATTGTACCGTACAAACCAAATTGCAATCGTTGCTTTTCTCTTTTGCTATAGCGGTTTCCTCTTTTTCTTTTTTTTGTGTTATTGCCAAGAACCATCTTAGAAAACGGTACTAACATGTGGTCTACCATGCATTTAACATCTACATAGATAATAAATATTTCTATGTTTGCGTGAAGGTAAGTAAGTAAGCAAAGGTTTTATTTAAAGTCTTCTACAAACGTGCAGACTTAATTGCTCATACCGTTGTGTTGTATTCCGTTAAATCTTTTTTCAAAGAATGCAACAATAATTTGCACTATTAGGTATATTAGAGATAAACATGTTTGTATAGTTACTCTTCTTTTGCCTCTTTGGTGCGAAACAGAGCTTATTAGGATTTTTATGGTTTCGTTTCTTCTTCTTTTTGTAAGTTGTGTTGTTATATCTTTATAGTCAAAAGTTTGAATTCGATAGAAATTGATTTTAAATTCATTGCGCTTATGGCGATGGATAAATTGTAGTGAAGGATAAAATCTTTCTCCGCGAGAAAAACCACAACTTTGAAGTTTAATGGCAAAGCATAGAATAAAGCATAATATCAGGCTGACAAAATATTATAAATAAAAGTACGCTTTATGGAAATTCAAAAATTGATTTTCGCGGTTAATTCAAACTCATAAGAAAATAAGTCGTACTATAGCCGTTTTTGTAACAAGGTTGAACATCGTAATCACAAGCATAACCAAATGAAAAATATTTCTAAACTGAACTAGCTAAGTAGAGGAAATGCCGTGCGGCCAGTATTGCAAGAAATTACTTTCACTGTATTGTCCCCTAGTAAGGTGATGTGCCTTGGCATGTCTTTCCCGATTAATCTTACGTTTCTTCCCCTCACCGTATCTGTAATCCTTCTTGCACATCATCCCGCTTAAATGAAATGCAGCTTGAATGGCTTGTTAAAGGAAAAGAAGGTAATCAAAATGAATTTCAGTAATGCATAGACCACTTAGGATCCTCCAAAACAATTTCGATGTGACATTGTCGAATTTTTCTAATAATCATCCCAGTAGGTTTTGAAAATTTTGATAAAAATTCCGTCATTCTTTCCATATCTTCAACACTGTCAATATATGTATATATAATACATCATTCAAGAAGTTCATAGAATCACGTACGAAAATAATTTTTGGAAATACAATACGAAATAATTAAAAAATATTACGTCAAGGTTAAAGTTAAGTTACGGTCCGATTAAAGTTAATTTTAGAAGCATTACGCAAGCACTTTAGCTGCTCCGAAGTTCAACCAAAACAATCTTAGGGCTAACAACAGCTAAAACAAAGATGAAAGAGAAGAAAGATAGGTTTACCTCAAGTCCTTGTGGATATTGTATACATCCGTACGAAGTCAACTTGCCCTTGTACCGAAACTGATGGAGAATATTAAAAAAGAAAAACACATCTAATCTATATTTTTCCAGCTAAAGATATTTCGACGAGTTTTTGAAAATATTGAATTCTGTGTGATTGGAAAGTGTTTGAATGAAAGATTAAACTGTCGAGCATAAAAAGAGCAATCTTTGATAAATAAATATTGTTTTGATTAAGTCACCATGGGTGGCCAGAAACAAGTGTGTAAAGCTGAAGGGAGAGCAGGCAGCGGGCTCGGGTCAGTGGGTATGTCGTCGATCGGCAAGTGTGATTATACCAACCGGCAGAGCAATCGCTCTAGCTACGATCAAATTAAACTCTACCGCACATGGGATTTGAACTCGCGAACACCGACTCGGCAATCGCGGTTCTTAACTACTTGACTAGTTATGCGACACCATACACCATACCATACACCGTAGTAGTAGCATAAAAGAAAAAACGACTTTAGGCAAGTTCTTTGGATAGGAGAAAAGGTAATAACATCATAATATTCAAGCAGATCATTACGTTATATATTAAAAGAAAACATTTTTCTGAAAAATATTGAAAATAAATTATCGTAGAATGCTTCGCACTATACGGATTGAAAATTAAAATTTCAATGTTATGTGTTATCCGTACTGTTTTTATTAGTGCATGTAAATCTTTGCATAAATTGCTGTAGTTGGCCTACTAGTTAGGATAGCACACTACCACAACATTGCAATCTAATATTAAGCGTGAGTAGACGTTCGGTTGTGTGATTTAACAAACATGTCTATGCATATCTATCTGCTTTGCATGTGATGTATGGCATGAGTAATTGACTATTTTCTATAACGCATATGTGTATTATTTATCTATATGTATATATATATATATATATATATATATATATATGTGGGAGTTCTCATGCATATTTATTTTCATTTATGCGTGTGCATATGCATATAAATTTTTCAATTTTCTGTCTCAGCACAATGCCCGTAAAGAAAGAGGCCTCAGACTAAATGCGTTGTTCTTCATGCATTTTAACATACAATCTCTAGATGTAAATATCAGTTTACGCAATAGTGTGCGTTTCTATAAAAGGAGGAGGAAGAGAAAATCTTTATGGGACGATGTACTATAATATCCTTACACCTCGTGTTGGTCATTTGTCATTTAATATTTTCTCCTACGCATAAATAAATAGGTAAATGGACAGACAGACAAGGAAACAGACAGCAATACATACATACATATCCTGGCATATTTATAAATTTATGCATATCTAGGAACTCTATACGCCTCATTGATAATTTATGTACGTTTACTAGCAGCAGTAGATCATGTACATTTGTATTCGTACGATTCCATACATATATGTATGTATTTACTAGCTGCAGGTACATTTATGCGTGTATGCCTTTTGTCTGTGAGTATTATTTACTCCTGCAAAAATTTATGCTAACATTTTTTTTTCCATTTCTCATATGCCAACAGTTTGTAGGTTTATTTATGTGCGTATGTCGATGTGTAATAGTTGTTTTTCTCTATGTTTTACATGACAACAACGAGATGTTATGTTGTTATTTTTTTTCTTTGTGGTTTTTATGAAACTTTTAATATTTATTTAATTGCTTAAAAAAAAAATTCCCTTTCTTCGAGAAACTCAACTGCAGCTACATGAATATCAATAACATGGGAAATGTTATTTTCTTGTCTCTTCCTATAGAAGTAGAAAGGAAACGATTGTAAAGTTTAAGCAAATATAACAAAAAATGTAATTTAAAAATGTTTCAAAATTTCATCAAACTTTTTGTTTAAACCGAAGGTAAATTTATGTTCCATCCAGTAAAACCTACGAGCACAAGCAATATGTATGGATACATACACATATACATACACGTAGACTTATACATATAAAAAAATATGTAGTAAATATATAATTTGTATACATACGTACGGATATATATGTATATATAAATATATATATGTACGTAAAATATTTGTATGTGTATTCGTTCGTATAACTAAAAAATGACTGGACCGATTTACACGTGGTTTTTTGGAAAATCTTCTCTGTTATGGCATTATTATCAACGCTCCTCAGCCTCTTATCGGGGAGCTTACGGATACGCTTGCGGCAGAAATTTCATGATTTCGAGGCAAAATATTTGTCGGCCGATTTTTGAAAACCCTTAAGTATTGTGAATCGTTGGTCTGCTAAATATGATTGCATCGAGTTGAACAAGTGATACTTAGATCCGGAAAATAACTTGCATTTGAGAGAGGTTTCCAGCCCAAGCTAAAAACCGCTCCCTGTTTAGCTTTTGCTGCATACGAATGAACACATCCATCGTCCTTCAGGCTAAAGTTCTCGATAATCGCTTTCGAACCATTTCCTCGCTTATTGTACTTTCATCGTAAACCAACTTAATCATTTCTGTAGGTTCAGTTTTCAGTTACTTTTTTTCAGTTGAAAAAAAAATAACATGAAGTGGAACAAACACAGAACGATAGTTGGTAAACACCTGACTCTTATACCTTACAGATGCCAATGTCTAAGTTATGCGTATCCATAGAATAGAATTCAGTGGTACGCTTAATAGTATAAAGGGCTCCAAGGGACCCTTTAACTTTCTACTTTCATCACAAAACACAAAATAAGACAATCAATGCATCGCATTTATTTGTTCATCTATCGCAACTCCCGGGTAACGCGGTGCAGAGGGAGTTCAAAAATTTCCCTAGTCCGTCCAAGGTTTTCATATCCATTTAGAATGCCCAAGTACTACTACGTAGCCATTTTTGTTGAATAGGGCGCTTTATGGGAAATGACCGGAAAAGTAGTCCGATCCAAATCATTTTTAATAGTGATCGTCCTTGGATCGAAACACGCCTCTTACCAATTTTCATCAAAATATCTCAAAAATTACAAACTGTGCCTTAAATGGAACCTTTATATGGACAAACATCAGACGAACAGACGGGCAGACAGGCTTAGACGAATTCAGATTATGATTTTGAATCGATCGGTATAATAAAGGCTTGGTTATCTTAAGCCCTTCTGTGTGTTACGTACGACCGTGATAACTTAATATACCATGTACCACAAGTGGTGTAGAGTATAAGCACTACAGTGGGTCATGGTTCTCCATTAAACACTCCATGCCACCCTACAGTTGTTCATATAAGAACTTTATAAAATAAGGCCTTATCTGGGATGTTGTCGAAAAAGTGATTCGATCCAGATAAATTTCAACAGTGTTCGTTTTTGGTTGAAAACACGCCAATGTAACAAATTTCGCCGATATACCAAATAAATTGCGATTGAAGACAAGAAAACAACACGGTTAGACCGAGGGACTTAAATAGATTGTCAAGTGATTCTGAATAGATCGCTATACTAATATATGAGTCTATGTGAAGTCGTTCTTGATATACCCTCGTACCGCTGGTGATATAAGATATAAAAACATTCAAACCAAAGAATTTTAAAATTATTTTTAGACATAAATAAAAATCTATAATAGAGTTGGCAGCAATTTACACCGACGTAAGACTTGTGTCGATCGACTCACTTATTTGTCCATAATTAAGAAAACATTCTAGTGACTATAACAAGTTCACTTATCCCGATCGGTATCTCACTTTCGCATCAGAGTGAATGTCCTCAATATTGACGCCCATAGGCGTTTGTTTTTATTTTTATATGAGAATTGCTTGTCATATTACAATATCCATAGCATTGTGCTATTACATTAATGTTTATTTATGAAGCAATGTTTCTTTTTGTTTACCTTTTCAAAAACTTTTAATTATATATTCCTATCTTATTGAGCGGATTTTTTTTAATCATTTTATTGGCCGTTTAACACCAACGGATAAATTGAAAATTTTATACGTGAGAGCACATGAGTAAAGATACATTTTTTTTTTTCTTGTTGTTTTCGACGCCTGAAAGCATACCAAGCGGTTTGAATGCAATTTATAGACATGTTGATATATGTATAGGTAGTAGGTAGGTGCATGTGGTATATAGAGATATATGGATAAATTGATTTTTAGATATTTGCCTATGTGAATACATAGATAAATATAATAAACAAATACACACATATAGAATATATATAGAGATATAGGAGTTTTTTTAAAAATTCATTGCAATCGGACGCGGTGTTAAGCCGCAAGGCCGAAATGATCAGATTTCTTCATAAATTGCACCGAATATCGAAAAAGCAACGCAATACGTAAAAAAAAAAATGGAAGTATATCGTGGAAGAGTAATGCAAGAAGAGAAAGGGGCTTTCACTAAAATTTGCACATTTGTAGATTTGCAACACCATACTAGATAACGCTATTGCAATAAATTCCCAGTTGTACTGAAACTTAGTTTCGAATAAGTTTCGTTTCAGGACTGTAAGCCCAATACTTTTAGGTTTTGAGTCACTATTTGAATTTTTAGCTTTGGCATTATTATATGTTGTTGAACACCACTTTCAGTTTCTATATAAAAGTTAAATATATTTGCCAATAACGTAAGTCAAAATATTTTGTCATGTGAGTGCGATTTGTGTTGCTTGCAAGGATTTGAAAACTGTTCCTCGACGAAGAAATGAAGATAACTCGGGAAAATATTCTTGTGGTGATCTCTTACGACTTTTCATATCGATTATTAACACAAGTACGTATTAATTAACTTACTTGCCCTTTTAGCAATAAAACACCATCCCTGTGGAAAACTGATCTATGCAATATAATCGTGGCCGCCATTCGGTCTCCGGTCGTCCAAAATCAGTTGCAGTAACGCAGAACATTGCTGCTACTCAAAAACTAATAACTCCGGCTCAGCGTATGGCATATTGTTAGGTTGAGGTAGCCTTAGGCATTACGTGGCCGAAAATTCGGTAAAGTTATTTTTTATATCAAATTATTGTAATAAACGGATTTTCGTCAAGAAGTATTGAAAAGTAGTCCTTATCTAATTTGTAAAGGTTTATTTGCCCTGTGAACAGTTATACGGCAAAGATTTCCAATCCTTTCTTCAATCCAAGGATATCTTCTCACATCAAACTGCTGTTACTAAACGATGCTGCATCTTTTGTGTCGCTGCTGAGCAAGTGGTCGAAAAACTAGTCCGATGTAAAGCATTTCCAAGGGCGTTCGTACTTAGGCTAAAAATATCAAAATATCTCCAAAATAGCAACTTGTAGGTTGGAGATTACATGGACAAAAGTAAGACAGACAGGTGGACAGACAAGTGTATATAAAATAACAAAAACCCAAAAGGAATCTATCTTAAATCCATACGGGCGTCACTAACTTAAGATATTCTGTACCACAAGTGGTGTAATGTACTAAAATAAGTCTATATATGTAGTGGAATTTTATAATAGAAATATGTCCGAAGAAAGGCATTTTCGTATATAAATTTGCAATGGAACATATGGCACACATAGATCAATTCTCAAGGCCCATCCCCATTTAAGTGCTTTATAGTGAAAAATAAGCCACTTTATGGACGGAAGTCCTGGGCGATTTTGCGAGTTTCACGCCAAAACTAGGAAAATAATAACAAACTCTTGACAGAGAAAAGTATAGTTTATCAAATTTTAATTACCACAGTTAAGGTGTTCGGGCATACACTACACAAAAGTTTTTTTAAGGGGAAAGTATTTACATGAGATATGATGTTTGGTATGATATGAAGAAAGCAAATCAAGTATTTTATTAGATGAAGTAGGGTAGGGTAATTAACAGTCGACCTTATCCGACAATAATACATTTATTTGCTTGTATGTACGTTTAACTTATACCAAAAGAGGTATTACGTTGATGTGTTGGCCTTCTCGCTTTGTATTGTCATTTATGGCGCCGCCTGTGAAATGGATGTGTGCTCGACTGGTCAATATTCTTCATAAACACGTCAAGTGCGCTTATCGCTCTTTTTCTGCGTTAATATTACGGCGCTTATTTCCTTCTTTCGTTTTACGGGTTAATCTTCTAAAAAATTTCTATTCTTTCATTTTTCTTTCGATTCAAATACAAACAAGTCACACTACCGCATTTTGCTGCTTTATCTTAGATCTTTACATGGGGGATTTCGTGTCAATTTTAATTTTCTTTAGATTTAGAAAAATAAATTTAATGATAAATTTGTTGTCAATTACTCTAATGACTTCGAATTAACGCTGGAATTAAGAACTATTTGTGACCATAACAATCTAAGACGATGTTGTTGCAATAAAAGCTCTTAGTCAAAACGATAAGAACAAAAGCAACCATAACCGTGACAATAAAAAAAATTAAAAGAAAATCCCAGAAAAGAAAAAAAAAAAACAGTGTTTTGTTATCGGTTGTTGTGAGGAGAGAGACTTTCATTGCTATTGCTGTGTTATTCTTCTTGCTTCATTTTGACAGAGTTAAAAACACAGTAAATCCCAGTGACAAACCAATGAAGATATAATCTCCGTACTGTTGCTTATATAACCGGGCCAGTTGGAGTGTGCTAGCGAATGTGTTTACACAAATAACGTTAACACTAAATGTGGCTCTGGTCATTTAGTTAAACCAAAGCATTTAATGCATACGTGCATGAGTATGATGTGAGTTTGGGGACAAGTTTTCTGTTTATAGTATTATTGTATGATGTTCTTGATGTTGTTGCTATTATTGTTTTTACTGTTGTTGTTGTTGTTATATCATTGTTTATTTGGCATTTGACTCTGAAATCAATTTGTTTTTGTTCAACCGCAACAAGAGAGTCCTCATCGACCGACCGATTCAGTAGAGTAGAATAAAGTCGAGTGCAGTTCCGCCTGATGGGATGATAGAGTAGTAAAATTCTAACCATAAATATACGTGTACAAGTGTCTCAAGCATAGCATTTTCATTTCGATTTGGTTATGTAGTAGGCGAGCGCACTACTGGTTTATAACCCTGTATGACTCTGTGCTGAGACCACCGTTTTATTGTTAGCGTAAGCTTTTGCCAAAGTAATGGGCCAATATATATATATATATATATATATATATATATATGTATTTATGTGTCGGTCAAGGGAAATTTACTCGTTCGTTCGCGTTTGTGTATTTTAGTTTTGATTTATTGCGTCAGTTACTATGCGGACTGATTACGCTGAAATTGATTGTTATTTTTGGGATTCAATATATCACATCGGTTTCGTTTCGTTCTTCTATCCAGGAAGTCAAATAAATCAATAAATTTGCAGTCGCCTCTCAATTAAGATATTTTGTTGTTAGTCCTGTCGTTATTTTGCTGTTATTATTGTTTTGTATTGTGTCCTAAAATTGTTTCGCACGTTTATTACAAATCAGTTTTTTTTTTTTTTGTCTTTTTCTTCGTACATCGAGAGAGAGAGAGATAGTAATTTTGTGTAAATGTCAAAAAAAAAAAAAAAAAAAAAATGAAAAAAATAAAGAAAATAGTATTTTGTAATAAATTGAAACGGAAGCGGATTTGCTTTTCACAAATTGCCGGAAAATGCTTATTGTCAGGGACAACCGTATTACCAACCAACCGCACATATTACGTATTTATTATTAATGCACATGTTGAAAATTTATAATTGGCAAAAATTCTATACTCAATCCCATCCATGCCAGCACGGGCACGCACATGCATACGTACATGCAAGCAAATACCTCAAATGCTATTAAACACTTTTGTCGCATATTTAGTTATAGACGGTCAGTCAGTGCTCTAATACATATTTATTGGTCATTGTGCATTCATCCAGGTGATGACGATACTATGACATAATGCTTTATATATATTTTTGTTTATTTTTGTATATTCATATAAACTTACACATATTACTTTGGTCCGCGGAAATTCACACAACCGGTTTACATAATCCATGACCTTGCTTAGGTGGTTAGTAACAAATATACATAAATATTTAGAAAACCTGACTTGTAATGAGCGTCAGCGTTTATTTAAAAATATAGTAATAGAATATGCGAATATACGAGGCTACTGTCTACATAAAATTAAATAAATGTGTATAAAAATATTTTTAAAAAATTCAAATAAATTTCTTCTTTTTTTTTTTTTTTTGTAATTCCACAAGCAGATGAACGTATATTTTTTTTTTTTCGTAGGTTCTCTTTCCATGCCGTTTTTGTAGCATATATCACTGAAATCCACATTTTTTCATTTATTAAATTGATTGGCAGCTTTATGACAAGTTTGGATTATCTATTTGGTTCTATGGTTATTGAATGAACTTTTTTACTTGTCAACAAATTTCATCAAAAATATTATTAAATTTTATTTAAATAGATATATATATGCACATGTCATAAAATTTGTTTATAGAAAACTTATGTATACGGGTTATGTTTTTATACAACTATACTCGATGTTGAACATTAAAATAGTTTTTAAATCCAATCATATATTTTTACTCAACTCAGTCTTTATATAATCATACCCCGCAGCATCTGCCGGTGAAAGATATATAAAGTTCTCGTACATATCTAAATAAAAGTGACATACACGATGCGATATACGCTTTTTTTGTTATACCCTACACCGCTTGTTCGTGCGGATGTGTGAAACATAATACCAATCGACTCAGAATTATTTTCTAAATCGATTTGAGTTTGTTTGTTCGTTTGCCCCTATGAGTTTTGTGTTCAGCCCACAGGTTGCAATTTTTGAGATATTTTGATGAAATTCGGTGCACTCACCTGCTTTGACGCAAGTACGAACGTTATTGAAAATGGTTGGGATGCACTTCCCCCATATAGCTTTACTTTGAAAAGTCTTTACATAAATTGCTTTGGATGGTGTAGGATATTTAACAGTGAACCGTGGCCCACTATAATGTTTATACGTCTTCTGAAATCATTTACTGGGGTCCAATTTGATCATAATTATCTTCTGGACTATCTTATATATATATATATATATATGAATTTTGCCGAGTAACTAAGAGTAAAGAGCCATTTTTTTGGATATTTGAGAGAAACTTAGTAAACCTTCTAAGGTTTTAGTAAAAATCCTATTGGACTATGTCTAACATCACTGCATTCTTCCATGCAGGCGTTTATTTTGAAAGAGTCTTTGCAAAATGATGCAGGATACTCAAATTAAATTTAATTAAATTTAAATTTAAGTTTATTAATACAAGAGCAAATCACTGATCTGATAGTACTGCAAATCTCTTGCATTGCAGTCTATTGACATTATTTTATAACATATTATATTTGCAAACATGAATAGAATTTTATTTGATTAAACGCATTCAAAGAATCTCATACGTTAGAGCTTATGGTACGAATATAAATTAGTAAATTATCGTGTAATAACAGAATCAACTCAATCATGATTAGAATCAAAAAAACTAATTATTTTCAACGTAAAATAAGAAGCATTTACAAGAGTGTTTATCTCTTTAGGTAGATTCAGGTATAACTTTATAGCGTCGAAGATGTAAAATATCGATATCGATGGTCCAGTGCAAATATCAGTGACGTCCGCAAATTGGCAGCCAATTGATTTTCAAATTATTTCCGATATTCGACGTTTGATTAAATACATAGGGCAATGAGGAGATCATATTTAAGCTCTTATATACTACGATTTCTACGACGTTTTATTGACCTGGGATGACGTAAATGCTATAGCATTCATGTAAAAGAAATCATAAAAAAAGGAAAAAAATGAGAGAATCTTCTCGCTTTGTCGTGTACAGAGATCGACGTAACGAAAGGCGCTTTAAGTGAGTGTAATAATTGAAATACTTCATGACTATATAAAATCAAATGAAATTAAATGTGCCACAGGAAAGAAATGCTATAACATTTCCGTCCACGAATGTATTACATACGAATACAAATTTGTTTCGAGAGTTTCGCTTGGAAGTTGGAAGTATCATATTTCCTCTTGGTAAGCATGTAATACGCTTACCTCGAGACAACAGTGATTTACCTTTGAAGATTAGATAAAGGCTATCGTGTACTTAAGTTACTATAAGATATTAGAGGCTGAAGAAGGTATTCGATTAGTTTTAACTAACCTTGACCGACTATGTAGGAAATTGACAGTCAAAGTAGACAAAATAGACCTAAATCCCGATGTACACAATACCACATCGCGGACGACACTGGCAGCAAACCTTACTACTTATATAGACCGCAACTTGGCTGGGCATTGCTAGAGTGTAAAAAGTAAAAAGTTTGACAGAACTAGAAGCAAGTCGCCTGTACTGCCAACAACAACAACAACAATTGTAACAATAAATATATAATAGAAATGGAATGTAGGGAATGAAGGGAATAAATATAGAATAGAAGGGGAATAGAAAGGGAACGAGAAAGTTTCTAAATACGTAGTTCCTCGCAATGTGATTATAAAAAGTGCGAGTAGGAAAAGTTAAAGGGACTACCGTTGGTCCAAACGCTTTACTTCAAATATATAAAATAGTTCGAAAACATCTTGCGGTCTTTCCTGACACTCGATTACGATAACTTTTTTCAGACAACGCAATAGATCGTTTCAGCATTCGGCGATGATTGAGGATATACGTAATTTGTGAAGTCTCAGACTCTGCTTTTTGAATGTTGCATACACTATGACAACACGACTATAGTTCTATCTTTCAGTAGGGGGTATAAAAATTTAGCATTCTAGGGCACGGACTGCATTTCGTGTATTGCTGATCTCGCTATTGCGTTCACGTTCACAGCTAGATTAGATTTAATTGCAAAATATTCATGTCTGGCTCAGCTCTTTCTCTCAATTAAATCTGTGACTCCCGCATTTTATTTGATTTGATTAATCGCTTTTTTTTATTGATGATGTGTTTAAGATTTTGCATTTGTTTCAAAGCGTTTGCACACACATTGCTACTATTAACATGTTTGAAAATTTTGTTATGCTTGTTTTTGCTCTGCGGTGAACTCTTCGTTGACATTTTTCTTAAACAATGGCTTCCCTGCAATTATGATAATATTTGGTAACTTAATCATCAAAATCATCAAAATTCAGAACAATATGTACCCAAAGTACCTTCTATTGCCGATTTAATTTAAAGTCTGCCAATAGCTGGCAGAACTTGAATTCGAGCGATTATATGTGGGGTGCAAAGAATTTCTCCCAATTATCCCAGAAAGCATCTGTAGCAAGACGTTTTGACGGTGCCTTCTGAATAATTCTCGATGTACGCCATATATACTGTATGAGTTGCTGTATCAATAAGTTCGTAGACCATAGCAAGTGGATAGTGGACGTTGTGTTCCTCTCTTACAAGTGTATTAAGACAACATTTTATCCATGGTGTCTACACCGTGATTGGTTTTATTGCAGAAGAGTATTTTTGGCTTCTTTTTTTTGTCCAATCGCATTGTTATTTTGGCGACCTAACTTTTTGACTTTATATAGCACAAGGTATAATTTTTTATATATTCCACCAAAAACGTAGGCGAAGAATTATATCAAGCCGCGTTATATAGAGTGCCTAATAGTTGGTCTTGTCCGACTACAACTTTCTAACTCGCTTTAAGAATACATAATAGATTAGAATTATTGGAAAGGAAAAGACTTGAATGCAATTTTTGTAAAAACTCTTTAGAATTTTTCACTTTATTTTTAGTCGTTTAGTCGAATACAATTGGAAATGATTACAGCACTTAATCAAGTTTGCCTTTGACGTGTCCTTTTTGCTTTGTTTCACAAACCATCCGAGTAACATTCAAAATATTTAGTTAATCTAGTAATTAAGTTTTCAAAAGTGTTTCTATTGAACTACACAAATACGTACAATATATGACAAAATAATAGTAAAAATGTTTCCTGGAAAATATGTGAAAAAGCAGCAAAAGCTCAGAAATTGTCAAATTCGTTATTTGCAAATAACGAAAACAGTTTTTTATTACAAAACACGTCACTTACATATCTCTCGAAAAATGAATGATTTTCACATAACTGTTAATGTCATCTAAACTAAAAACTAGAAACTACAACAAACCGGAACAGCGTAGTAAATTTTAAATATGTTAACAATTGGTACTCATCATGTCAGCCACACTTTTCCGACCGGACATATAAATGGAATTTTTAAGAATAATTATTAGTTATTGTTAAATTGGCAGAACTTTCTAAAGAATAGATCTGTAATTTTACCCTTACATATATTATGATTATTCTTTAGAAGACAGCTCTTAAATCTAAACACGCCTCCGCTCTACGTCATTTATGATAATTCGTGAGCATGTATACAGCACTCAAAAGGCCTTAAAATAAACCCCACCTAGCTATTTACCTATCGATCGATTCAAAATGACTCTTGACGTTGGACTTTTGAATTAGAATTTGTTTGTCTATCTGTTCGTCTGTCCGCCTGCTGTCTGTTCATTGGTCGCAATTCGTTAGATATTTTGATGAAATATGGTAGACTAATGGGTATTGGCCCAAAGAATGGCCACTACTATTACTACTAAACATGGTTCAGATCGGACCATTTCTTCGACCACTCCGTATACAACGGTCTATTCTGATAAGTCGTTATATGAGAAAAAAATGGTAATTTTCAAAATTTCTCGGGAAAAGTCATTAAGTAGCAGTGTTTCGGCATCCTAAATTGGTGTGAAAACTTTGAACTGGCTGGGGCAATTTTTGAACCGCGTCTTATATAACCAAAACTGCTGTTCACAGGAGAAAAATGAAAACTATATCATAATAGCAATGTTTAAGTTCAATATTCAGATGAGCTCTAAAGGGTCACTCTGATCCAATTAGGGTCAAAATCCCTAAACCATGCCGATTGCCCAGAAGTAAACTTTAGAAAAAGAAAAAATGATATTCTGTAAGAAAAAAAAGAAGTCGTTCTAATTGGAATCATGTAGCGATAGTTCGGTACACGTGTCCATCATTATCAAATCAGTTTATTACCTATGCCCATAATTCTTGCGAAAATCTTCGAATTCACACCAATATTCGATCGTCATAGACGATCTTCTCTTCCATTAAATCAATAAAAAATCATTTAAACGTTTAAGATTACACACACCTTTTTATTGTCGCCTCATGACTATTTCGCCATTAATAAAAAGCCGTTTAAAGAAGAATATTGATATAGATGCCCAAGCCTGCGTTAATATATGCGGACGCACAGTATAATCAAAAAGATTTTCACTTAGAATTTCCGGAAAGCATTATAAGTTGCAATTGAAAATGATGTGAAATGCACACATTCCCACACATGAGCCTTTGAACGTTTGCCTAGATATCATTGGTAGCAATATATTTGTCTAAATATCCTCGAGTATAGTCGAGAATTAAAAAGTAAATGTACGTTCAAGTAAAAATCCTTAATAACGTTCGAAAAAAAAAGAAAAAATCATTGTCAAAGCTTTGTACTCCATCAATAACACACACACACACACACACAACGCACGCTAGTCGTGAGCACATTTTTGTGAATGGTTTTTGTGGATAACTTCTGGAACTTTAATTGAGAAGTGAGAAAATTAAATGCAGAGAGAAAGAGAGGGAATATGCTATAAAGAAATTTCTCTATATTTACGCATGAATGAAAACTATTGATGCAACTGCATTCCATTTTATGCACAGAGAATGTAAATTTACTTTTCTCTACCGAGAGAAAAGGTAAAATAATATATATTCGTTTTTTTCAATATATTGGTTTGCTTGATCACATCCTTGCACACATATTGCTACGACTTGTTATATAATATGTTTGCTAATCAAAGGTTTTTTTCGAAATGTTTCGTATAAATAAAAACAAGTAAAAACACAATACTCGGTCCCTAAACAACTTTGCGCAATACATATTCATGCTCAAACAACGATTTTTCCCTTTTAAGGAAAGTTGGAAGATAGGAACATCCAAGCCTATGAATCGAAGCTAATAGTGCATCCACTTAATCCACCACGTTATACATATAACGAGTTTTCAAAACGCGGTTTTATATAAGAAGTGGTCGAAAATGTGATGCGACTGGAACCATTTGCGATCGCTTTCGTCTTTGGTTCAAAACACGTCAGTGTACCAAATTTCATCCAAATATCTTCACAATTGCGGGCTATAGGATGGGTACAAGAATTGGTCAGACGGACCTACAGGCTCAGTTTGATTCAAAAAGCGATTCTGAATTCGATCGTTGCATTCGGTTTCTGCTTTAGTGCGGACGTGTGATCTCACCAATAGGGCCCTTTTCCATATCGAACTTTCTGTCGAATTTTTCCAATTTTTTATCTTCATTTTTGCGAGGAGGAAAGTGTCAACTACACACACCACACACTCACATAGACGGACAGACATTGAATAGTCGACTTAAAATTTCACGCTGATCAAGAATATTTATAGTTTGAAGGGTCGTTGAGTCTTCCTTTTGAATTTTGCTAACCCTATAGTGAAATGAGTATATTGTCATCCTTCGGGCGGTGGGTATAAAAATGTCAATGACATACTATAATGAAAGTATAAAATTTAATGAAAATACTAATCAAGCCAAAGAATATACTAATCGGGTCAAATAATATACCGGTGTAATTAAAAGTTCAGCGCAAATGCTGCTCCAAATAGCATACCGATGTATTCATAATTAGGAAGAAATGTAGCAATTGTTACATATCCTCGGTAATCTAAAGAAAATGTTGAGACCTAAAACAGCCCGAAATTCTTATATATGAAAAATTTATCAACGATTGGGGTTTTTGGGTTGAACTGAGACTGTTTTCTTCATACGGCTCATTACGTTTTAATGACGTTTATATTCGTTTCTGCTAGAAACTATATAGAATAGAGTTCAAATCGTTTCTATGGTCTTTTATTTTTTTCAATATTAGTTTAGGTTAGAAAATCCAATCGAAATTCTTGGAAATTAAGTGTAAATGTTTTGGTGTCAAAAATGACTCGAATGCAGATATGCGCAGTTTATGTGCATTAAGATAAAGCTAAAGCATTTAAAAATGAATTGTGTGTGTGTGTGTGTATGTGTATGCATATATAAGTGTTATGACTCTAAACTTTGTTCTTTACTTAATAGTTGTTTTCTAACTTGAACTGCTTTCCTTAGCTAATTGCTTCATAATTTCAAATACTAAGCAACACTATTGCACTGTGTGGTAATTCTTATCTCATGCACACTCTCCCTATTGCCCGTATACTCCTTAGTCATTACTGTATACAGTATAGTATTGTAATTTCTAGAATACATTGTGGTTATTTCTGTTTTGTTCATATTCTTTCTCTTAATTTGTTTCTTTTATTTAAAAGCAACAATTTACAATTACTTGCCAACGCAAATAGCAAACGTATATTTGCAAAAATGTAATATTGTATATGCGTGTTGTGTGTGTGTGTGTGTGTGTGTGTGTGTGTGTGTGTGTGTGTGTATATATATATCTGTGTGTGTTTGTGCATTTTTTTTTTATTTCGTGTTTATCTACACTTTCATTAAGTTTCACACACATAAATGTTTACATATATCACATATATATATACGCAATACAATACATATATATACGCAATAAATGACCATTAACTGTGGCATTTTCTTTCTATGCACAGAGAGATACAATGAGATATTTACAAAAACTCTTATGGGCAGCATACAGCGCGTATGATTTATTTTAATTTTAATTTAGACTAAATGATTACGTCATATAAAAATTAATTAGTGGATCTATGATTAGGCATTCGAAGAGGCTCTTAGGTAGAGAAGAGAACTGTCAGGCTAATCAAAAGTTAAAGAGAAGTTGTCAGTTTGTCTCGCCTTGCCAATGCCTTCAGGCATTGCTCTCTATCGTTAGCAAAGTAGAGCTTAATGCCAATCATCGTTGAAGAAGCAGTGCTTTTAGAAAATCTGCTAATAGGTTAAATCCATAATAGGGTCTATTTGAAGAGTATTCAAAATTCCATGCAAATCTCCTTAATATCTTTTTTGTTTATTTTGTTTATTTATTTATTTATTCTTTTTTTAGTTTACTTTTGTTTAAAAACAATGATCAACACAACAGCAGAAATATGTTGAGATAGATATAAGTATAAAATATGTAGTTACGTACGAGTATATACTTGTTACTATTATTGTTGTTATTACACAAATTATCACATATATATATATATGTATATATATGTATATATATATGTATATGTATGCATTGAAATGCTTTCGCCTTACGCTGTTGTTGATTTAAGATTAAGTGTGTTATGTTAGCTGTTGTTTTTTTATTCTTCTTTTGCACACATTTTTTTGGTTTTTTGTTTTCAACAATTGCTAACATATTGTAATAGCAATACATATGTATATATCTTTTCTTTTCTACGTTTTTTTTTTTTTTTTTTGCATTGTTGCGTTGAGTTCATGACATTGTTAAATATTTTTTTTCAATTTTTCATTTCATTTTTATTTCATACTCTGTACATTTCTATACAAAAGTAAATGAATCACTTCTTGATTGGAACGTGAGCGTGCTTGTATGTGTGCAAGAAACTTTTATATTAAAACTTAAAATATATTTGTTTCTTTATTTCAAGTTTTTAAGTTTAATTGCATCTCTACTTATGAGACAGAGTATATGAAATTTTAAGGATGTACGTAACCGCTCAGAAGGAGTGAAGACATACTCATCTTTTGTTGTAATGACCTATTTATTTTATGAACGAACCAAGTCTTTCTGTCTTGCTGTCTGTCTGTCCGTCTGTCAAATGTATTCATAATTATAAACTCTCCTTGTCTGTCCTTCCGTCCGTCTGCTTATCCTATAAGTCAATGTCTTTTCGAGTTCAACACACGGACGGCACGCAATTTATGAGATATTTTGAATTTGGTATACTGATGTGCTTTGGCACACGGAAGAACCCTATTTTAAAGAAATCTTTGTATGAAAAAAATTGCTGTCTGCAAAATTTCTCTATAGATATATATCTCCAAACAAATAGTATTTCGGCATTTTAAACTCCTGTGAAGATTGTTTTTTTAAATTGGGCCAATGGGCCAATTTTTTGAATCCACTCAGCTGTGATTACTTAATAGTTCATGGTGAAAATTGATCTATAATTCTAATTGAACATAAAAACTAATTTTGATTTATGTCTGTTTCTTACATTCAAGAACCCTTAGGGTTCTCATGAGAAATAAGCCTTTGCGTGATAAGCTCAAATCGATTCAGAAGGGTACTCAAATTCGATCGGTATAACAAACGGACGGGCCATCTCAACTCCTTCTCGGCACATCCGCATAAAAGTAATATACCTGTTACCCAGGTACTCACGTACTGCTTGTGCTGCAGGTCAATCATAATAATTTGACATTGAAAACGAATTATAATTTTTGAGATTCTATCATGAACATAGAAGACGAATTCTTGTAGGACGTTCAATTCTTGTTTCTACTTGTAGTGCTTTTACCTATTTTTTGAAATAAAAAAAAGCATCCGTATCATAGCAACCCATAGGAAATGTAAGGGGATTTATTTAGTTAGACACGATAAAGAGACAGCTGAGTTAAACAAAAATGAAAATCTTAAAATTATTTACAATTAAAGTATGTGAGTTGGGAAATATTAATTCGAAAGGTTTTTATTATCATTAATTATTATTATTATTATTATTAATTTTATACTTAGTTTCGCTAGAGAAGAAAATTCCAAGACTAAACCATTAAATCACAACCATTTGAGGGTATGGGCTTTATTAGAAACTTAACCGCACTTGAGATTTACATCCACGACTATGGGGCTGTTAGTCGAAAACCTTTGCCTACTCGGCCACTCAGTCGGGATTTTCAAGGAAAAAGAAGCTTAAAGGACGCCAGAAATTAT
Organism: Glossina fuscipes; assembly: GCF_014805625.2. Lineage (NCBI taxonomy): Eukaryota > Metazoa > Arthropoda > Insecta > Diptera > Glossinidae > Glossina > Glossina fuscipes. The sequence continues at coordinate 24,054,168 of NW_023998416.1, forward strand.
TAGAAAAAATTAAGCTCCATTATAGTAAAAATTCGCCGGATACCTAAGACGTTAAGTTATTTAATAAACACTGTAGTGGTACAGGCCTTCCCATACTCGTGCTATGAGTTATTAGAATACGGCATTAAATGGTAAATGGATGAAAAAATGGCCCGATCCGAACTATGTTCAATAGCGTCCGTCTTTGGACCAAAACTGGTCTACTAACTAAATTTCATCAATATATTTAATAAATTGAAATCTTTAGATTGAACATAAGAAAAGAAGGCGGACAGATAGGAGGTTGGATCGTCGGACAGAAGTGCTTAAATCGATTCAGAAAGCGATTTGAATGAATTTAGAAAGTGATTTGAATCGATTGGTATATTGAAAGGCGAGTCACATCCTTCCGCAAAACTTAACCAAACCCTTGTGCCATCAGTGGTGTATCAAATATGTAAAGAAAAAATGAAAAAAAAACGAACGAAAATTTAGAAAGTGGTAATAACTTTGCTTTACGAATCGGAGCATATGCATGTGTATGTGTTAGAAATATTATGTGCGAAATATCATGTGCGAAATATCAGTTGTTGTGCTATAAAAATTTTATAAGAAATATAAAAGTCATTAATTTTATTCAATATAAAACTGACATTCACACTCATCTTATAATCAATTCACATACATTTCTATTCAATTTAAATCTTTCCATTCAACTTGTACCTTTTAAGATAGATATGTAAGAATTTTCATAATTTTAATTCGGAAAAATCTTTCCCCAAAAGGTATCCCTTTCGTTACGATTTTCCAAAAACTTATAAGACAAAGCGGAAAAAATGATAAAATTGGGGAAAAAATCTTTAATTTGTGTTGGTAGGAATGATGATATCACTCTGATGTTTTTCTTGCGTTTACCTGAAGTTTGTTATATTTTGGTTTTTTTTTTTTAAGTGCCTATAAAATCTAGAATCTCGTGTATTTATATTCTTTTTGTAAGCTTTTCCTACTAATTCCTATGAATTAATTTTCTTCAAGTTTGGTGTACCTGTTGCTACTTTATTGTCTAACTTTTCTTATTATTATTATTATTATTATTAATATAGCCAGAGGATAAATTCGAAGACTAAAATCTTAAAGCACTAGCATCCAAAGGCTTTCGGCTTTATTAAAACCTCTCTACCGCACATGAGATTTGAACCCACAATCACTGAGTTGCCAGTCGAGACTCTTGCCTACTCGGCCACTCAGGCCGATCGTCCAAGTTTTATTCAAGATTATGTTGCGTAAATCTTTCTAACGAACCGCTCCATTTCATATATTTAATGTTTTTGCTTGGTAATGTATAACAATGTTATTCTATTTGTTACATAATGAACTTGAAGGGTTCTTTAGTTTACGTTTCATGGAAGAAGTTCTTGTAGAGAATTATTCAAAAAATTCTTTCTCATAAATTCTAGTAATTAGAAAGAACTTTGAAAGCTTTACTTTACCTATAGGGGCAACGAAATTAAATTTTCCTGGCAGGTTTTAACGTACTTTAAAAAGAGTAGCATTGGAAAATCGTTATACAGGGTTTTGTAATACATTTATCCTCTTACGTGTACGGGGAGGGGAGTATATATGGCGGTTTTGATGGTGATGCACCTTGAAGAATGCAACGAAATTTCTAATGGCTTCTAGTGGAATAGAAAATTTCTACAATATTTTTATACCCTACACTAAGTGTGGTATATATTGTTGTGCATATATTGTTGTACATATGTATATATTTTTTTTGCAGATGTATGTAGCACTCGGAAGAGCTTATATTACATGTCCCGAATCTTTTCCTGAATCGATCTAGGCTTCTCTGTCCGTCTCTCCGTGCGTCAATCTGTCTGTCTTTTGTTCTTGTGTTCCACCAACAGGACGCAATTTGTAAGATATTTCGATGAAATTTGCACGCGGGCCTGTCTTGTCCCAGGGGTGAACGCCATTGAAACCATCGGACAATTTTTTCCCTTCCTTCCCATATATCGGCTTATTTTGAAAAGCCTTTATATGAATAACTTTGCCATGCAAACTGGTTTAGGGCAGTTAATGGTCAGCCGTATCCCACTGTTACTACATAAGTGCGTTGTGCGGTATGTGTGCGGTTTCGATGATGATAAACTCACAATCGCGCAGTGAAATTATGTTACTCTTAAAATTTCTCTTAAAAATCCAGAGTTTATTTATATCTCAAAAAGTTCTGATAGGTCGATTTACAGATTTCTCGTCCCTCTTCTCTTTCAATGTCTGTACTGTAACTGTGCAAGACAAGTAGTAGCAATAATTTATTTTTTAGGTCTAATGATGATGAATTAAAGGTTTAATGTATTTGTCCATGTTTTCCACAATTGGCTAATTCTAGTAGTTAATAATAATGACTTAGAAAAGACATTTCCAGTAAAAATCCAATGCCTTACCAAACTACTTTCGCTTTGGTTGAAAAAGCCTTACTCTGCGCTTTTTGTCGCGAATTTTTGAAAATTTTAATGTTCGATCAAATAATGGCTTGAATGGAAAATGCTCGCAAAAATTCTCTAATCCAGCCCATTTTTAAGAGAAGCCGTCCGTGGGTCAAAACACATCAATGTTGGCAAATTGTTGTCTGTTTGGCTAATGGCGGGCACATAGAGGGACAGATAGATTTAAAGCGATTCGTAAAATAATTCGAATTCGATCGGTATTACCTAAGTACTACTGTGTGTTACATACATCCGAAAAAACTTCATGTATCCGGTACGACCAATTGGGCAGAATGTAAATTTGGATTTCCTAAAAAATATACAATGGCGTTAGCCCTTGTATATTATTGTATTTTGCTTGTCTGTCTGTCTCTGCTTTTGCAATATTAAAATCCCTTTGGTGCATTCGCTTAAATTATATAACCATTTTTAATAAACAGCAATTTGCTATCAGAACAACTCTCAAATGCTCCAAGAGAAGAATCAGATAGTTATGCAAACTTAGATTTTTATGTATAGTTATTCAGCTTAATCAAATAAATTCTCACTTAAAATTTCTAGCAATCATGTGAAATTTCAATTGAATTTTCAAACTTAAGCAAATTGAGTGCAATGATGCCAAGAGCATACACACATTCACAAACTGTTCTTTGAACATTTGCATTGATACAATCGCAAGCAATCCATTTGCCTAACTATACTATAGATATATGCATATACAACTAACTAACTATATACATTTAGCAAAAAATTCATAATAACATTTAAAAAATCATCGGAAAAGCTTTTGCATTTAATCCACAATATAAATAACGCACACAACTTATGAGAACATTTTAGGAAAAAGTTGTTGTTAAAAATTTTTGCAACTTCAATAGGGAAGTAAGGAAATTGTGAGTGGAGAAGAGAGAGAGAGAGAGAGACAGGTAGGGAGGGAACATATAGAAATTCCTTATGTACACACATAACCGAAAACTATTGATGCAATTCCTTTCCACGTTCAACCCAGAAAATGCAGGTTTACTTTTCTATGCTGCAAAAAAAAAAAATGACCAAAAAGTATAAAATAAGATTTTTTTAAATATATCGTTTTTCTTGACCATATATATACATGAATCTAAAGTTTGTTATCCGTTTGCGAAGCAATGATTTTATATTTGAAGTATTCCTTATAAATAAGAAATATTTAAATGAATCAAAAATATTACTATATATGATTTTATATGAAACATGATACATATATATAAAAATTTATAAGAGGGAATATGTCATGTTAACAAGAGGACAGAGCCGAATAGATTTTTTTTTTTTTTGAAAACGGGGAAAAACTTTATTTTTCTTTAATTTACATATATATTGCATAGTCGATATGCTGGATAATCAAATCCTCTTAATGAATGTATATATACATCAATATCTATGGACGTATTGTAGTCAATACCAAGTCAAAGGTTGAAAACGTGTGTTAGAAATGGTTATTAATAATGTGTTAATAATCGGTTAATGGATATATTAACACATTTTTAGGAAAAAGAAGTAAAAACACTACAGCGGCTTTCCATTAAGTACCCTACACAACTTGGTCTAATACACATTCATACACAATCAACGACTTTTCCCTTTCAAGGAAGGATGAAAGTGAGAAACATCGAAGCCTATGAATTCAATATATAATAATCCGCCCACTAAATCCGCCATAAATATTCAAAAGCTTGTCGAAAGTTTGGCAGCTGGACAAAGCAGTTAGGCATATACGATCAAATCCATAAATGAATTATGATTTATATGTCGAATGGATTTCTAAAAGCTTCAGCTAGGATAGCTTAGTGCGAAAAGCACGAGTTATTTGTCAACAGATGCCCCGACATGAACGATAACTTAAAGAACATATCACGCCATTCGTCTAATCAAGCTCGCTTATAATCCTTTTAAATTGTTGATGTAACGTTTGAAAAACCGAGCTTCATAGAAACATTAGACGTTTATAAGGTGCTGTACAGAATGCTAATAATATTTATTAATTAACTATAATATAATTATCATTATGAACAACAAGGTCACTCCGCGTTGTAGCTCTACATTTAGTTATAAGATTT
>NW_023998416.1:24059131-24116631 GCF_014805625.2 Glossina fuscipes
GAGATCATCCATATAATTATAGTTACATTCTATTCATTATCAGCTTTCCATGTAATACGTGATATACAGGTTGCCTTACACATAGTAGTTATTAGGTACAACACCTAAGACATTACTTAATAAGTTCGTAGGATCACTATTGAAATAAAGGCTTTCGAGAAAAATTTGCGTCAATTAATTAAGAAGACCTCCTTTAAGAGTAACCTGTTCGGTTGCTATCATTTCTACGCCTATAAGAAATAGAACGATTTGTCCAATCACTCAAAACACGCTTCAGTGTCGGCGATCACCTCTACCGTAGAACATCGCGAACATACAGTAATCGCTAGGGACAAAATCTGGAGAATATGATGGATGTGGAAGCAATTGAAAATGTGCAATTTTGCCATTACTCTGGTTGACTTGTGACAGACGGAGGGACTGTCTCGGTGAAAGACCGTATTTTTCTACTCCACTTGCGGCTGTTTCGCGCTTGTAAAGCTACGTAATGTTATTCACTATTGATTATTTGGGTCTTTTCAAGATAATCGTTGACGATTACACGATGTATGCATATAATCTTCGTAGCCAACTTTTCCGTTCCGCATCCATTTGGACGGCTTTCGTCGTTGTTGATGACCACTCGGATGACTTTCGATGTACCTCTGCAGTAGAGCGATGAATTCTTGTTTCATTTATTGTCACACGTCGAAGGAAAAAAATGCCCTTCCAAGGGGCGCTGCTTTCTATTATCGTTATCGTTAAGGCGCCGGCCATTTCTCACAACTTAAATTTTCGATCTCCCGAAACCGTTTGTGTGTATTTTTTTCACTTTCTCTGGAACAACTGACTAATTTGGGCCACCAAAGCGTTCAGTAACGTCAGTGTTTGTATGGCCACGTTTAAAATCGGCAAACCACATCTCGACTCGACTAACATTCATCACGCCATTGCTTTGCTTAACCGGTAATTTTTCCCCATTAAAAAAGGCAATGCGTTATCAACGGACGAAATTCAGATATTTTCATTGTTTTGAAAATTACGGAAATAGCGTCACTAAAACAGTTACAATTTGTAAGCTAATTATCAAGTTTTACGAATTTTTTTCTTGCAGACTTGTACTAGCTACAGTCATCTGTATGTCATCCTATGACTTTTTCGAGTGATATGTTATTAATTACTTGTATCAATTGGCTCACTTATATTACTTGATATTAATCATATCGCTTGTATCACTTGCATTACTTTTGCTGCTTATATAGTTTGTATTATTATATACATTTATATAAACATATATTTATTCAAATTACGTATATCGATATGTGTATATAATTAACATTACATCTATTGCACGCATTGCTTATATTGCTCGTGTTATTTATATAGCCTAGACTAGCAGTACTTTTACGAAGCACTTCTGATACGCGCTTTTTGGTCTGATAATCGGGGAAAAACTGTATGCTTTTATGGATCTCTTCAATTTGGGGAAAGGAAAAACTCACAGAAGGCCAAGTACGGCCTGGCTGAGGGATGATTACGGTATTGTTTCTGACCAAATAATTACGAAAAAGCAACGATGTGTGAACAGGCACCTTACCGGATTACAATATTCACGACAGACACAATTTCCACAATTTCTGGCGTTTATTTCGTCAACGGCGCATAACTTCAAAGTAATATTCCTTATTGACTGCACGAATTTCTGGTAAGAACGCACTAAGCCCAACGCTATTGTAATCAGAAAAAACAATGAGGAAAGCCTTCATATTTGAGCGAATTTGGCGTCCTTTTCTCTGGTCGCTTCCATTGAGATGATTGGGCTTTGGATACGGTGCCCTTACCAAGCCATATATGTTTCGTCAGCAATTATGACTTTGGCGAGCAAATCTGGATTGTCTGGATTGTTGACGTGCTCCTGAGCAATGCTCCTGCGAAGCTTCCTCTGATCAAACTTCGGGACAAACTTCGGTGCCGTACGTTTCATGACCAAAACATCCGAAAAAATTGCTTGGAATGACCCAACCGATATGCCAACATTCTCGGACTCTTTTCTAATAGTGAATCGATGGTTCTCCTTAGTAATTCACTTCACCATTGCTTCATCGATTGCTGATGTGCTAGGGCGTCCAGGATAGGCATCGTCATTAACATCTCCTCAACATTTTAAGCCAGTTGGAACACTCAGTTTTATTTTTCAAACATAAAATTTAATACATATTCTTGGCCTCACCAAAAGACAGCTACCTAACCTTCATATCCCTCAAAAAACACTCTATCAACCTGTGTTGGGCACTTCTTGTCTTAACTATTGTCTAATTCAGCTAATTCTACACTGTAGCTGAATTTTGCATATGGCTGGTTTACCTTACACTACTTGCGTTAATTGCATTTAAAAAAAAAAAATGTTGTTGTGGTTTTTATTCTGCTTTAATTATATTAACTTGAAATATTTTCATTTCTTCTTTTTAGCTCATTCTTTCGCGCTCGGGCTGTAGCTTTTTTGGTAGCGATTGTTACATGTAAGTGCATTGCATTAAGAATTGATTAGAATTTATTGAATTGTTTCTGAATATTCATGTCGCTTATATTAGATCTGCAAAATTGTATTTACTTCACAAGCACATAAATGTTTTATAATTTTAGTAACACAAGCTCATCTAATACAAACACTTTATCGTTATTTACTGGTCCCATGCTGTGTTAGGGAAATTTTCGTATACAATGTGAATCGCACTTTTCTTCAAAGTAAGGCCTGCCTGCGGGATAGGCTGGCTTGTTAGAAAGCGATTGTCAATTAATGAAAACCTCTGAATAAACGTAATAATGTCGTTGAGAGGAACATTGGGGAGAGAGTTTAAGCGTTGATATTTGCAAAAGAGTATGTCACTCCTTAATTGAACGTCTTGACTAAGGGAATATAAAAAAAATAATAATTCACGAAAAGTGATCTAAGAAAGTATCCTTTGCACATATGTGAAAGAGCTTCCGCCAGAAGCCTAGTGCCGGCGTTATATTATTGTCGATGAGATTTAAAGCGGTTTTACAGTTTTAATGCTCTTTGGCGCAACACAGTAAATAAATTTTTAAAATACCAATTAAGTGGAAAACGTGTACCTTCCTTGTTAAGTAAGGAGGCTTTTCAGTAAGTAGATTAGAATGATCACTGCTTAATCGAGTTTTTCGTTAGAACAGAACTAAGATGCACTGTTTCTCTAGAATAGTTTTCTAAAATTCTACAGACACTCAATTTTATTGGAGTAACCCATATGCATAAATACAAATACGGAGACAAAGAATCCTTTATAAAACACAGCCAACCGTGTTGTTTAACAGGCTATGATGTCCGTTTTACTTGTTTTGCATATTTTTGATATTTTTTCTTTACTTTAAGCTAAGAATATAAAAATGTATATGCATGTGCAAAGCGTCATACGGCAACGGGTAAAAAGAAGAGAAAAGGATATAAACGTCTCTTATTGTAGATTGGAGCTGGAAACGACAAAAAATCAAATAAGTATATATGTTAGTCTTTTGGTAATTGGGAAGATTGAAAATAAAAATGCTGAACCTAAACGATTTTTCAGACGACAATTGTCTGTGCTTATGATAGGTTGGGGAAGGAGAAAACGTAATAATCTCGGAAATTGCTTTGAAAACTCTTCAGAGAAGTAAACCATAGATGAATTTACGCAAAGTTTTTTTACATCTACACCATTAGAGAAGGAGTATTGTAAGTTTTTGTTAAATGGTTTAACCTTTGAGCAAATTATTCTATTTACGTAGTAGGTAGTCTAGAAACTCTTAAGCCTATAATTAACCTCTAATCTCACTTTATATGAATATGAATTTGCTTGATCAATTACCAATTAAATACAAAAGTAAGTTCAAGTCGATAGGTGCTTGCATATATTTTGATCAGCAACACCTATTAGCGAAAATGATAAAGTAACTGGAAGTATCAATGTACATAATGGGTAAATTCAGTTCTCCATTTGGTATAATTGAGTTATTCAGCATACATAGGCGGTAATCGGGGAACGCTCAACATTGCATTTTTGACTTTCATTACTTCTGCTGTTTGATTTGAAGAAATCTGCTGCTGAGTCCCATCAACTACTTTTAGAAGCTAATGGTGATGCTGCTTGATCATATTCCAATTGACGATTTTGGTTTTAACGGTTTAAAAGTGGTGACTATGATATCAACGACAACCTGGAAACCCAACTCAAACTCTCAAAGAACTTTCGAATAATTTAGCAACTGATTAAGCAATTGTTTCTGGATCTTTAGATGCGATGGGAAACATCTAAATGGAGGGAGAAAGACTGCCATACGAATTGAATGAAAATTACATTTCGAACCGTTTTAACAACAGATCAACCTCAAGCGCAAAAAGTCTTGGGTTAGTCCGCGAGAGTTGTCCACATTGACACCGAAGCGGAATATTCACGGTCATGAAGTTTTGTTGTCCGTACGATGAGCTGCTGAAACCGAATGAAGATGTCTACCGCCGTCAATTGAACAAATTGAAGAATGTATTGTTGCAAAAAAGACCAGCAATAGGACCTAACAAGCTCTCCTGCATGACAGCGCCCGGCTACACGTTGCAAGAGTTGTCAATGATACTGTGTTGCATCTCGAACGGGAAATTCCGCTACAACCATCGTATTCTCCAGACATAGCGCATAGTGATGGTCAGAAAGAACTAAGGAAAGAGATAGGGACACAGTAGGTAAAGGGAGGAAGAGATTGAAAGCGGTCTAGTAGATGTGTGCCCAGTTGGTAAGCGTTGTGCCTTCACCGACTAAACACTCAGTATACTTTTGATCAAACATAGTCAAGTCGACAATAGCGACTTGACAGTCTGCACTGCAGCTACTTCTATCTGCAGGTCCGTTGCTTTTGTTGTTATTCATCCCTTGTTAATTGTCTTATAACAATAGAATTCAAGATCTACACCGTCCGTATAAGGTCAAACATTGTTAACATGATCGAAAATGTATCCGCCTTGATTAAAGTTTTGGAACTAAAATACCGAAACGATCGTCCTTTCCTGTTGGCTGTGCATCGAAGATCGTGTAAGACTATAGAAATTATTACTAGGCCTTGCGTTGGTTTAATCTTATATTTCTCCTATCTCTCCTTAACGCTCGGTACAAGTATTGAAAAAGGCCATCGCCGAGGCAGTTACGAATTTAAAGATTTGTGAGGTTTTGTTTTTTTTTTTTGCTTACATTTAGCAAATGGTGAGTACTGAAAAGTCGCCATAAGCGTTTCTTACTTGTTGGATTTCATGTTGTTGAATAATTGATTAAGAAGCAAGAGAGAAGCAAGAACGAGGATTAAAAGTGAAATCTGTCTTCTTTTTCTTTTCCTGTTCACTGTTGGCAAAAAGTCCGAATCCATTATGAAGACTGAAGTACGCATCAATTTCTTCATATTCATTAAATGGCTTCCGGTTATGTTATTTTATAAAAATATTAATTATTTATCATAATAATGGAGCATTTAGTTTTCGTGTTTTTGTTGGCTTCAACTTTCATATCTTATTAAATAATGTAAATGTAATTAAAATGTTTATTTGCATATAAACACATGTTATAACAAAACAAATTACCTGATTAAGGATGTTAGTACTTCCTTACTAGTCTCTCAGCTCGTTTCTCTTTATCTTTCAATTTGTATATATTTTTCGGTTACAATGAATAATCGATTGGCTGAAAATCCCTTAAGACTGTACCTAACATTTTAGTATTTCGGTGTTCAATTTCCGTTAAGAGATTATTGCTTATGGTAACGTCTGCTAAAGGTAAACATTTAAAATGCAAAATTTTCCTAAATAACAACGCAAGTGATTCCAAACATACATACATACATACATTGCACACATAAATACATACAAGATTTTACAATCATGAATACGTATGCTAACCATAGTTTAAATATCAGCATTATTTCATTCACTGGGCTTTGCTATATCCATCTATTCTATTCTATCTGTGCAAACTCTTGTTGTTGTCGTCTACATATCAGTTTTGTTCATTTTTTTTTCTTTACAAATCGTATACAAGAAAGTATAGTATATTCATCTATATAAATGTATGCATTATATGCACACACATATATATATATATATATATATATGCACATATATATGTATATAATGTTAAGCCTTTGGAGTTTTTACTCTTTAGCCTCAGTAAGAGAGAAAGCATAACTTGAGTTAGTCTCAATTGTTGCCATATATGAATTTTGATATCCTAAAGGCCCAATATTTTGTAAGCTACATACATAATATTTTAACAAATTTACAACTGGAATAAAATATTGTGTGAGCGGCAAGAATCATGAAATTTCGGAAACTGATATTGCAATTTATAATAATTTACCGAAAATATTTGTAGTTTGTATGTTTTGATTAAGTTATTATACATTCATATATATATATATATATATATATATATTCTAATACAGTATATGTTTAGCTATTTGCTGAAGTATGATTATCATGCAAAATACATTTTTTCTAAATTTTTTTTAAAAGGTTTGCTGTAATTAATTCTCTACCCGTTAGGATAAATAGTATTTAGTAATGCATATGAGAAATCACGGATATGTTTATTTGGGAAATTATTTAACTTTCAATTACGATCACAATCTTGAACAACAAGCGAGAATTTTATAAAAGTAGGATACTAGAAGGATTCAATATCCCTTTTCTTCCCGAAGGCTTTTAGTGAATAAATAGTTGTAACGACAGCGAACTAGTTTAGTTTTTCTCGAAGATTCAACTCAATGCGTCTGCAAGTAGCTTATGCTGCTTGACTTTTCTGAGCAGTTTTTCAAAATTGATTATCTCCATCTCCCTAGAGCTCAGTGATAAGTGTGTATTTACCGAGGATAAGATAACATAGGGGGTGAAATTTTCGTTCGAGCTTGCACACTAGCCGATCTCAAAACCACTTTCACCTTGTCTTTCTCCCTCTTCGAGGATGGGCAGACATGTGTTCAGAGGCGACTTTAACGGAAAGTAATACAAGTAAATAAATCAGGGAATAGGGAAAGGTAAAAATTAATTTAGTGAAACGGAGCGGATGGGAATCATTCATTAAGATTAGGTCTACTGAACTGACCTGAACTAAAACACAGATTTTCTCAAGCTTTTCTTGATGATCTTGATGATAAAAAATGGTAATAACAATGCATCCATAGCTCATTGGCCAAGTCCAACAGGCAAAGATAATGCTTGTAGGAGCGCGACGGGCGTGCATCAACAACTTTTTTAACTTTTTACGACTTTAGAAAATTGGTTTTTAGTTTTTGGCGAAATAGGAAATCATCAACTTCTTACAGAATGTTTCGGAATGGGCGTCCGTCTTCAGATTCACATAATACATGTCCGGGAGGTAAAATGTGATAAATAAGAAGCAAAAAACTGTAGGAAAAAAACCAAGACTTAAATATGATTTCCTATTATTATTACTTGTTAAGTTATACATACCCCAAGAATACTCTTATTGTCCTAATTTTAGCGGCCATAAGAACTTTCATAATGCTCAAGAGAATGTAAATCCCATAATCTGGTTAAATCTACTCTAGCTACACGCATTCTTGCGTTAACTTAGACAACTCAAGCCCTTTTGCCATTATGAAAAATGTATTACTAAAAAAGTTTATACCGCTGGGACCTTCTTCGCTGGTTTGTCGCTGCCTTGCTATTCAAGGAATTTATTTGCGTGGAGTCGACTTCGTAGTTTGAGTGATGAACAGACTACGAGCACTAACTAGGCCAGCGTAATTCATTCAAATGCACGATTTTTACGTTGTCAGGTAAATGAACTTTATTTCGCTTTGACTTGCAACTTAATTTTATAATCATAGTTCATAACTTGGATAGTTTCGGCATTCACTAGAATTTGTTCTATTTTAACTTAGATCGACATCGCTGAGTGTCTTTGTCATATTGCTGAGGCTGTCCACGACGCCGATTTAAGCGATGATCGCTCTCGACTTTGGCAACTGCTACTAAGAACGGAAAAGGAAAGCATTCAGTTCATTGTTGTTCTTTGGTTACTATTATCTTATTCCTAACTTAACACTTAACTCGAATGGGAGAGATGTGAGCTAAAGATGAGAGACGATTTCGCAAGTTCCCAGTATATTTATAAGCATATCGGAGCGAAGCATTTTTATTTCGAAATTGTTAAGATGCTCTGTCTGTGTTAGCTAAAAGATCAAGTATATTCATAATATCTGGAATCGTATGTCACTGGTTAGGTAACTACAAACCCCGATGTAAAGAAGAGGAAGTATAAACACTCTTTTGAAGAGTGTATAGAGTAATATTGAAATTTTAATATATTTTCCCATTTCTATACATCGATAGATAGAAAGCTGAGGATCTATTCATTTCGTCAGAACTTTTGCAAAATTTAGCAGGAAGATTTAAAGACCCCATTATCTGTATAAGGTTTGTTTCGTGTGTTTATGATTTTGGTCTTTACAAAAATCCAAGTCGATTAAAGCATGGCCGCCCTTTGGTCCATTTGTGTATTTTCTACATTAAATAGGTTTTCGTCCGTTCAAATCTTCCGACAGAAGCTCTAAAGTGCATATGGTCTTGATCAACATTAAAATCGTAATCGATGAGAACATGAACATCTCTTCGTTCGTCCATTTGTGTTTTGTCTACGTTAAATTGCTTTTTTTTTGTCGTGAAAGGCTTTGTAACGCCTAGAAGAAACCTTTAGAAGCTTTACAAGTACTATCAAAATCAGAATTGATAACAGCCTGACCACCTGCCCGTCTTTCCTACGTTAACTGGTTTTCTGGTCATCAAAATTAAGATGTTAGCTGAAACTGCGGTAAAAAACCATTGAAAGTCCTTGCATGTTAGCTGCCACTCAAAATTAGCAAAGTCGGTCAAGTGAAATTCCCACAGTATAACATGAAACGAGAATACCTTTGTTTTAGAAAAAGAATGCAACTTTTTCTCTTTATTACTCATAAGCTATAAGGGAGGCAACGATAAAAATTTCCAAATGTACATTCTGTGGGTGATCTCTCATTACTTATACTATGAGTGGAAGAGTTGGCCACGCCCAAACAGTTTTCTAAAGTATCCAGATTTACTTTTTTTCTCTATGTAAGACAAGGGTGGCAGATGTGAACAATTCGTCCCCGACCGACATAATTCATAATTTTCTTACATGTTATTTTACGGAAACAAAAATGAAGTGTTCAACTTTTATTATTGTCGGCTAAAGTTTGGTTTTCGCAAAAATAAATTCAAGATTTGTTTTATCCTTTTGTTATAGATGACCTTAGTTATAAATTAAAAAGTTACAAAGAAAAATTTAATCGAATTCTGAAGTAATCGTTAAAAGCTTTCCCTTATGTGGTTGATTTCCTATCTCTCTTTCTCACACACAATGCATCAGTGACAGTTCAAATATAATTCTATTTGTTTATTAAATATTCATGTAAATATACTTTGAACAACATACTTATAAGGTAATCTGATTGACAGCGGATTGATTGATTTGCCTTTCGTACTAGTGCTCAATCACTTTTCATAATTTTACTTATATTGCCATCTAATTTGTTTCATTGAAAAAAATGGGCTAACGGGGTTAACTATGTTTAACATGGAAGCTCAGTTAAGCCAGCTCTGCGTTTACTTTGCCTTGCATTCTTTGATTATTAAAGTTTAAAAAGTGTTTTTAGCCTAAAAAGCCAGAAACGCGTAGGTGTGCTTTTTTTTCTTTTTTTTTTTTAGTTATTAATTACATGTTTTTATAATTTATAATTATATTTTAAGTGCAATTTTTTATTTTTTTTGCATTTTTTACATAATAAAGTCTTTTGCCAGCGTTTGCTTTTTTGTTTCCTTTTTATTTTCAATTGTACAATAGTTGGGTACGCAAGCAATCCTTGAAATGTTAAACTTTTCTCTGTACATCTATCCTACTATTTACACGGAAATTCAATTCTTTACAAATTCGTGTAAATTAAAATGAAAAATTAATTTTAAATATGATGAAAAGACTTGAGTTTATTATTAGTTTAGCCAGAGAAATAAATTCTCAAGCAACCAACCGGCTTCTATCGGCTTTTATTGGAAACTCTATCGCACTTGATATTTGACCCCATGACCATTGATTGATAGTCGAAATTCTTTACCTACTCAGTCACTCTGGCGGATTTCCTTAAATTTTTGTTTTAAAGTAATCGATAAAAACTCGCTTCGATCCATAAATTCTTGTAAAGGGTCTATTAATATGTATTTTACATTGAAATTTGCATGTTTTATAAAATCGACCTGTTGCATTAAACTATCCCGAAATTTTAGATATATGTATAGGTTTGAACTTGATGTTTGGAGGATCTAAGCCTCAATTCTTTATAAGCTGTCGTTTAGTGAACATCAAAGTGTACAGTGAGGGAAATCCTTTCTGGCATTGCATTTTATTCTGTTTTAATCTGGGAAAAGAATGCAACTAAGACTATGGAAATAATTATGTCAGCCTAAACTATCAAGCAGTTAGAAAATTATTTGTGTAAAGAAATTGTAGTCTAGTGAAAACTATGAATATTTACATATGTTCACCCGTCTCCTGCAAAAGCAACGAAATGATAGCCTACTTGGTTTGGGAACATAACCTAATTGCGCTTTATTTTACAGAGGAGTATCCTTCTGATTAGCACTGGTTCAGATCGACGAACTATTGGCAGAACTGCATAAATAAAGAAGCGTGAAAATTGATCTATTTCTATTTGGCTTTGGAACTGCGAAGTTTCCATCGCAAAGAAATCCGTAAGCTACTCAATAAATGGTAAAAGACTACAGATAATTATGGTGGCTACTTCGATTATTAGAAGCATGTTTTCGACTCGAAACTGTCCTATTGGTAGTTTTTAAAAGCAGAAGAGTAAAAACCGATTTCCAATGAATTCAGATCGAGAAGAATATTAATGCGATATTTTAATATCAGTAAGTAAGTGCTACTATTTAATAGAAGTTTAATAGAAAAAATTCATGTTGCCCGATATATAACCTTTTTTTTTAATATAACTCACGGCATGTCTCCTACACGTGTAATGAGATGGTTGTCAGAAAGAAGAGAAGAAAGAGAAAGATATGGTGGTGTGAGCCCAATTCAAATGAGATCGTACCATGTAGAAAATTATTTCAGTACAAGTATACCACCGCATGGCAAAGGTAAACTAATCGAAATATGATTCAGAACAGAATTTAACAGAATATATAGGATGCGCTAAAGGGACTAAATTACACACATCATTTATATTTTTGTAATGAACCCTAAATGGGCTAAAATGTTCATAGTTGAATTCGCATCGACCAAGTTTTGTAAAAAGCTAGGTGATTGATGGACGTATAGGTAGAATGAAATTAATGAAACGAGTTGATACTACCATGTAACCAAGCTTAACTAAGCAGGTTATGTCTGAGATAAACCTACGTTTCTTGAATAACGGTAAGGCTATAAGCATTTTCGTACGTTGGACGATGGATATGTGCGGTCCAACCTAAATTCCGTAGCAAAAAGAGCCGCTGCAATTTTTCTTTGTAGGACCCCATAAAGCATGTGGAATTCATGTGTACAATCTAAAAACTGTCGACACTTCAAAAATGAACATCTGTGAGATTATAGCCGAGCAATATGCAGATAAATAATAGACAATTACCTTAAATGGATCTAATTCCATATGGTGTCCCGTGGTGGGCATTTGAATGATCTTGCGTACCATAAATAATGTCAAGGTCCGAAAAAGATATTGGTAGAAAATCTATTCCATATCTCGATCAGAAATTTATATTATTTACATTTACATTCGGAACCACAAGCCCCATATAACTTATAAGATTACTGGTCTCAATTAGCAAGTGTAGATAAATCAAAAAAAATTTTACGCTAAGAATATAATAAATATTTCTTTAAGGAAATTTCTTAAAGCAAAACTTAAAAATTCGCTTCCTCAACAAGTGGATTTTCAACAATTCTCACTCCGTTCATGTAACTAAATAAATAAAAGAAAAAATTAATTGATTACTAATCTCTTCACTGTAATTGAGAAAAAAAAAAAATAATAATTTTTTTTTTTTTAAACCTACGTAATTAAAAGAAATTATTTCATTTTCACTACCGGGGCTTCATTTTTCTTGTTTTTAATTTTCTTCAGTTACTTCGATTGAATGTAAGAACATATCTTGTAAGCCGAGAGATAAGTGTTTTTTTTCAGCTTTATTGTTTGACCGGGTCTTTCTTTCTTCGCTTCCTCTGTTGTGCATTTCTCTTTTTTATGGCCAAATCCTTTACATATTTTTTTTATTTTTTTTTTTTTTTTTTTTTTTTTTTTATTTTGTTTGTATGTGAGTAAATTTCTCTAATGAATTATTATCTTTATAATTATCATTATTATTAGGCAACTGATGTAACACTAGAATGGTTCTTTAAAAACATTGCAAAACGTCATCGTAATGAGTCGAAAGTATAACTGGTCTTTTATTTCATTAATATAAAAAAAAAAAGTGATTTTCTTTTAAAAAAGAAAATATTTTACATTTTGTTAGTCTTATTTTTATGATATTTAACGCGCGGTCTTTTCGTCTTTTTTCTGTTTTTTGTTTTTTTGCTACATTAAAATAATCACGAGATTTCTCTTTTCTCATTGTCACCAGTGTCGCTGAAATGATGATTATGAACTTGAATTATGTTCATTGTTCATTAACCATTTGTGACTTAAGGCTACACACGATTTTACATTTATAGCGGGAAATGCTAAAAAACATTTTTTTTATCCTTGGCTTTTAATATTTTTTTTTTTTTTTGTTTGCTATTCGCTGAAAAACTGTGAGTGAATATTTTAAGGTGATAAAGAGAAATCTCTACCTGTTCGTCTGACAGTTACAGTTCATTTATGCTAGTCGTTGTTGTGAGTTGTTACAATCACTGCAGACAGGTATATTAAATTCTTACACATAATTGAAACGCTCTTTTCAAAACGTATATATATTAGATGTAAATAGCCGCATCTATGTCCTCTTCTTAAGCCTTTCGAGCTTTTTGCTAGAACCTAAAATCGTTTGCTTGAAGCAGCCCACATCAGTTGTTTTCTGCCCATGCACCTACCTTGGAAACGGTTAGTTCGGACTTCATCCCGAAATGCAAGAGTCATTACGATTGATTAAGCTGTGCTAACGACTTTATAGTCTAACTTAAAGTATCACTTAATAAAAACCTATTGCTTTTCTGAGGGAAACTTAAGACGAAGTGATAGCGCCGCGGATATTTCGGTGGAGACAGCAGTGAGTCCTGACTATTTCGCAAGGCGCTACGGAGACTATCATAGCGGCTGTGATAACGCAAAAGCGTGGAAGCTGTAAGTACTACTAAGTGCAGGTGGATTTCAAACACTCTCCAGATTGGGTTCATTGGCCATACAATCTAACTCGATCTGGTAATCCAAGAGTAATGGGCTTATAAAAATCTTTTCACTCAGCGGAAGACGCCGGCTCATGCTAAAACAACCAGTTGTGTCAGCAAATGTCGTGAGGTTAAGCCGGTATTCAAGTTAAATTTCTTCTGCATCGTCTTGGAATATTCTTAGTTAAGCTTAGATTAGAATTTTGTTCTTATCAAACGAATCAAGTGCGAAATTCGCCAAAAACCTCTCTATGCTTTTTCGCTTACAATTTGGAATAAATTAGGAGTATTTGCCATTTGTTCGTAGATAAAGGGCTCAAAACTAGCATTGAAATAGTCTCCAATTAAAGAAAAATAATGTTCAAGTAAAATATGCTAATTTTCAACTATTACCCTATAGTGTAGAGTACAGAGTGTATAAAATATTATATATCTACATCAGCTGTGGAAATGAGAGGAACCGTAGCCGCTCGATCGAATGGAATTTTTGAAACTTTTCTTCAAACGAGTTCAAATGAGTCTTACCTTCGCTTTGCAATCAATGTATGTGTTTGCATGGTAAGGCGATGATGGGTATTAGAAAATTCTGCTTAAACTTAACAAAAACATTTTTAATTTTTTTTTGTCTTTTTTTTTTTTTTATTTTCAACAACACTTGCATTATATTTAGTACAGTGTGGAAATATTTGCCATGAGACTAAATTTAGGAGGTTGACAGTTAATCATCAACAGAAGTTGAACTTAAGTACTTTTAATAATGAGACTTTTGGAGATAATTTAGATTGTGTACTGGACATAATAACGTTAATGTTATAATTACGTGTCATTTTTTTTTTTTTTTTCTCTGCTTTGGTTAAATGTGTGTTCGACTTTTTGCACTTATAATGGAAATTAAAAAGGAAAAGGGAAAGGGAACATATTTGTATTCCCCTCATATTTCACTTATCGATAGTCTCAACAGTTTCTAACGGTGGGATATGATTACACTTCAGTTTCATTTAATAGTCCTTTAAATGATTACATTCTTGAACGTAATGATAAGTAATATTAAGTACAATCTTAATGGCTTCTCAGACATTTGTACAAGTATTAATAATTTGACTTTTTGTTTTGATCAATCAAGACAGAATTATACTCAGTGAATTATGTTTGAATGTATTACGGCGATGTTGGGGTGACTGAACTTGTTACACCACTGCGCACGTCGAAGGAGGCAGCACATGTAAAACCATTCCATAAGTCTCCGGTCTGACTCAAACACTCTTATAAAGTTACCTAATCTGCCTACTATTGATCCTCTGCCTCTTTTGAAGACGGTCGACGAGTCACGCGTCGTGATCCAAGGTAGATAAAGCTAGAAAAACGGATGCAATGTCTTGATTGACACCGCCTAAGATAATGCTTTAATTTTGTTGGGAAGAAAATCGCGTCTCACAAGCTGCTCTAATCTAACCATACCGCTTAGTCTCCTCTCTATTATCAACGACTGAGAGTTAAAGGGAAAAAGTTCGTTTATCATCAACGCAATGGCAAACCACACATGTTTGAGGCATGCGCCGTACAGTCCGGACGTTGCCTCTTCTGATTTACCATCGCCTAATGAATTGAAACTGATTTAAAAAGAGCTTCAAAAAACCCTGTGAAAATCATTTCGCGCGTGTTTAATTATTCGCCGATAAATCCCTTGAAATCCTTCATCGTCGGTATAATGATTGAAAAATTGTAAAAGGGTATCAGTGAAACCGGCATATATTTGGGTTAATTGAAAAGGTAACAAGTATTTGTTTGAATGAAAGAAAGCCACGAGCTTTTGTCATATCATAATTTTACAATATATGTATATATTAGATAAAAGAAAATATTATTCAATTTAACAATAAGTTTGTACAGTGCTACGAATTTACTTCAGACTCTTTCAAAATATTTTTCCTTAGTTAAATGAAACATTTTCAAATGCTTCGACGGCATTCCGCAATAACTTAATCAAATATTCTGTCGATAACGAACAACCAATCTTTAACAAAAAAATATTATCTCTTTGTTTTATTTGAATTTAACAAACAAGTGAAAATATTAAACCCAATGTTATAAAAATTGCGCAAAAAAAAAAAAAAAAACACAAGAAATGGACGAAAAACAAAGCTATGAACTTAGAGTTGAGTGGATAATGGCAACTGATTGTTTAGCATAATTAAAGTGACGAGAAGAACGTAAGCAAACAGCTTTTTTTTCCCGCCTTCCTCGGTTATGCATTATACGCTATGGGTCAAGCTGCTGTCAGTCAAACGTAGTCAAGTTAAGTCAATTTTACTTTCATTGCTTATGGTTTGCTTTGCTCGCAACTTGACGCGAGAGTTACGTTTAATACTCTCGAGAGCAATGCATGCATTCGCTTTTGCCTCATCCTCATCCTCATCCTCATTCTCATCCACATCGGCATCAAGGAAAGTAATGGAATTTAAATTCCATTTTGGTCTTATATCGTTTGTTTGTTTATTTTTCCGCTCGGTGATGAAGTGTTTATTTTAAATTATAAAAAACACAAACAGAAAAAAGCAAAAAAAAAAAAAAAAAACAAAAAAGTAATAATAAAAATAATAAAAGTTTTCTCTTATTTTCTGGTTGATTATCTGTCAGTCAAATAGTTGAAAGTTTTCTTGCTACACGGCGGTTTGTAATTTACTTTCGTGCTTAAAAAGTAATGGCAGTGTTTTTATTTTGGGCATTTTTTTCTTCCCTTTTGGGAATTCTCGATTTATGTGCACGCAAACAGACATGCCGACATGAATACATACGTACGTACAGTTCATGCTATTGACACTAATTGGGTGTGGTCTTAAGAGTTTCCGTAGGTGTCAATCAATCGCCAGCTGTTTGCTGCCGATATGGAAGTTAGTCAGTCATTTCACTTCGCTCTTGTAACGGACATTTGAAATTGAGTGCATTGTGATTTCATTACGATGCTCTGCGTCATGCTTGGGCTTGTAACCACAAGATTTTATTGATTGCATAGCCTTGAGGTTTTACAAAATTTTTAATAATTCACGATTTTAAGCAAATTTGTTTTTAAATTCCATTCAATTAATTAATAACAATTGTAACGAAACAGAAAAATACGTACGTCTCCCTAATAATCGAAGCATTTCTGCCTATCTTGAAATTAAATTTCATTATAATAAAGTTTTTCCGCAACGAAATAGTTATCTTAGCATGCTAAGAGCCTTGTCATGTACGGCCAGACTGCTATCTTCGCTATCTTATATGAGATGGGAAGAAAAGAAAAACGAAAAGGAAAGAAAAGAAAAGAAAAAGCAAGAAAAGGTAGGAAAGAAGGAAACGAATATATCATTGAAGTCGATTTTTCAGCTGCGCAAAAATTAGTCATTATAGCAAGGCGCGAGAGCTGTATCGCCAGGGTGAACTTACGGTTGTTCTCTGTTCTCAACGACTTCTAGTAAACAATTTCTTATCATTTCACGCTATTATTGATAAGTATTGTTATCTTTCAAACAATAAGATTACTACTTCGTGGTCCAGGGCGAATGTTTTGTCATATCATTTCACTTATTTCACGGACTTGTCCACATATAAGCTTTGTTTTAAAATCGAGAACCAGGCACGGAAGTTAGTGAAGGTAATAAGTTAAACTCACTTATAGAACAACGAGGAGGGTTTGAAATTGAAAATCATCTTTGAGCCAAGGATGTCGGCATATCAAATTTGCTCGAAATATATAGATCTAGTTCCAGAATGGCCAACGTCGACAAAGGAAAAGGCTTCAAGTGACATAGAAAGTGATTCTAAGTCGTTAGTTATAACGCCAAAGAGATGTAAAGTACAAAAATATAATTTATCGAAATTATATGGTCTCCCATATTGGGTTGTAGATGTCATGTAGTCATGGCTAATACGTTTTTTCCCACCACATATAAGTCAACTATTATTTGTGTTATGGAAGAGATTGCACAGAGGCACTAAAATCGTTCCTAATTGCTATTCCCCTTTGGAAATGAGTCGACTAACGTCGATTACTGTTGTTTTTGTTAGTTTGCACAAAAAGAAAGGAAAAAACTCCACTAATCTCTTAAGCTGAAGTCATTACTACTGCTTCTTCTACGTTCTATTGAGTCTGCTACGGTAGTTACCTGAGCTTGAATTCCCCTTGACTTTCTATTTTGATGAAAAAAAAAAAAAATTGTGGAGAATTCATTTGCCTCCGTTATCTCAGGTTAATACCTACATTTTTTGATTATTTTAGTCGTGCCGGTTGACCTATCACAAGCACTTTTTTATAGTAGGCTTTTGCTTATGCCTGTTTAACATTTGAATTCATTTTGTTGCTTACCTTGTAAACAGGTCAACTAAAGCTATGTATATTGAAAGGTATAAAATTGTCTTGTCTTTGATTTTATGCCGAGGAATTAAGCTCGCCGGGGCGACAAGGTGAATCTACTTACGTTGGTATTGGCATTTTAGTGGTCCGAAATGGAAGGTTATTTTTATTTTCTATACACGGGGTTCGCCCGTGACTGAAGGATGAGGGGTATGTTCATTTCGTTTTGTGATGTTTGCAATGCTTAGAACGAAGCTTCGGCGACCTTACAGAGTATATATATTATTAATCAGCTTCAAATTCTGAGCCGATATAAATATGTCCGTTTGTTCGATTGTTCGCTAAATGACAAACCAACCAAACGACGCACCCACAGCGCCCACGCGCCTATGCAACAAAAACAGTAAATCCCTTTGTTTTCCAACTTTCCCTTTTGGGACTCATACATCACATAAATTTGCACTTTTATTCTGAAAATGGGAAAATTCAGCCGCACCACTCCATATTATAGAGCATGAAAATTTGGTTCTTTTAATTGTTTTGGTCTTTCAGGATAACGGTGATGGGTATAAAAGATTGGTCTCACGACAGAATATTATTTTCTTACTTGTCATATCCTACACCACTTTTGGTACAGAGTAACTTAACTTGTGCGAACATATTCAACACACAGAAGTGCTTAAGATAGTTTCATTCTTTGTCTATAAGCCTCTCTGTTCGTGTGATATATGTCCCTGTAAATTGTGCTCAAGCTACAGGTCTTAATTTTTTTAGATATTTTGATGAAATTCGGCACACTGACGTGTTCATTTTTTCGAACCCCCGTTAGAACTACCTATTTCGAAAAGTCTTCATACGGAAAAACTTGCGATTTCTAAAATTTCTTGACCAAAGTGGCGAAGTAATGACATTTCAGCAATTTAAAACTTATGACCGACTCGGGAAATTTTTTCAACTCCCTATTATAAAACGAAAACCAAAGTTCATATGAGAAAAGAGTCTAATTTCCAACGTTTTACGTTGAAAATTAGATCGTAATAGTAAAATAAAAAAAAAGAAAATTAACTGTACTAAATTTGGACCATTTCGTCCACTTTTTTTTGGATCCTGTTCTATACATAGATTTTGGCGAAAACTGACCTTTAATTAAGCAGAAAAGTCTAAATTTTAATATGTTATCATGACAATTAATCCATAATCGTAATTTGAGATAAAAATTAACAACATAC
The DNA here is from genome assembly GCF_014805625.2 of Glossina fuscipes. Taxonomy (NCBI): domain Eukaryota; kingdom Metazoa; phylum Arthropoda; class Insecta; order Diptera; family Glossinidae; genus Glossina; species Glossina fuscipes. Next base: position 24,078,121 of record NW_023998416.1, read on the forward strand.
ATTTTGGACCAAGTACGCCTATTTTTGTAACCAACGTTATCATATTTCAATTAGGAAAGAGATGTTTTCTGACCGGGTCGCTCTAAACCTGTCGGCCGTTACGTCAGCTTAAAACGATTATTGCGCTTTAAGGGAAAATATGTGAGGGCAACACGAGAAATGACTTTGACTCACAATATATAGAGACGGCCCAATCGATGTAGAGGTTTACGCCTATGTATATCTGATATGCACATTTTGGTGTTGTGAAAGGATGGAGAGTGTAGCGTATCGGGCACTAGTGTATATGAAAAAATTTATGAAAACCTTCAAGCCTTAATAAAAACATTTTAAAGGGCTTCACGGCTGTGGGGGAAGAGGGGTGGGTAGGTACGCGGTTGATAAAACTGAATGGTGAAGCAAAAAACGCAAGAATAAACACTTTCATGCATGCCTGGATGATTACAGTTACGCTAGCAGAGTAGACCGTTTTATATATACATAAATAGTGTTGATCTATTTATTTATCAACATTGAAATACTTATATGGAAAAAAGCTACTTTTTTTATGTGTTGGTGAAGTAAAAGTATCTGTGTGTGACCATGTATAAATGGCGAAAAAAATTCAGAGAACTTGTTGTGTCGGATTTTCTTCTTTTTTTTTTTTTTTGCATTTTGCTTGTGGTTGCTTGGTTATGTTTTTGATATTGCACTTGAAAAACTGCAATTGCACGACAATTTTCATTTCTAACGTTGAATATCGCGTCAGCTGGCGCAACAAAACTTTCTGCTGCTATAAAGCCACTAGCGATGCTGGCAATGTTGTCAGTGTTGGTGGCTTATAAAGTATACATCCACTACCACGTAACAGGGTACGTTCTACGGTTATTAGGTGACGAAGGCTACTATCTTGATATTTGAGATATTTAAATATGAAAAATTTGTTAAAACAAGACTGTTTTGTAAAATTTTCTAAATCAAATTTTAATTAAATTTAATTTTTTCAATTTTTTGTTGCGCCCTACACCACTTGGGCTACAAGGGTATATTTAGTTGTACGTATCGTCTAAAAGGGGTTGAAATAGACCCATATTTTGGTATATCGATCGCAACGCGATCATTTTCTTAATCGATTTAAACTGATCTGTCCCTCTTTTCGTGTTGTTTCCTGGCGCTGAACCTACAGATCGCAATTTTTGATAACTTTGCCGAAATTTGGTATGGCGATGTACCTTGACTCAACGACGAACGCCTCGCGAAAATGGTCCGGATCAGTTTACTTTCTCCCATATAAGGCGCTACGTAGAAAAGACATTATATGAGTAATGTAATGATGTAGGGTATTTAACGGTGGGTTATATCCCACTCTAAGGCTTTTTTTTTTTCATCTTTTGAAATCTTCCTTTCTATGTGATATGTTTTCTAAATAACTTCAAACATTTATTTTGAAGTTACTATCAATTACTCTACATAAGGAAATGAAGTACAGAACTATGTAGGATTATGCTATCAGTTTTGTTAACATTTCTTATAAGCGTGCTATAAAGTGAAACAACGATCCAGCTTGTTGAAAGGTCTCGCAAGGGATGGTAAATTGCAAAGTGTACCCTTCCCTCCTGACTATTCTCCATTTAAATAGAATACGAAATACGCGCTCCGACTTCAACGTTTCTAAAAACATATGGTCATAACGCAGTAAATGGTTTCCTTTTAGAAGCGATTATTATAACGAATGGAAATTGGTGAAGACAAACTCAGAATAGCAATAACGGAATGCATATTAAACAAAGATTAGTTTAATTGCATGCACTTCAGAACATTGTACAATTTCTTGCCTAAATGGCGAACTGCAAAAACATGAGCGATCAAAGGAAGTCAGTTTTTTCAAAGAAAATTTAAGCATACTTTATAGAAAGTTCATGGCTGCCAGAAAGTGCACTACCGTGTAAACAAAATTCTATGGCATTCTAAAGTGCTGTCGAATTATTGTATAAAGAAGACCGGCTCCTCTCCCACAACCCAATCTATGATATAGAAATTACCCTTTGTACACACAGTTTACACAAATATATTCCTCAGAAATTTTGGATAAATCTCTCGGCAATAGACTTTTGTTAAGTGTAGACTTCGTATCTTACAATCCATTCTTCGGTATTGCCAACGGTACAACAAATCTATCTATTTATGGATAATAAAGTAGCTTTCGTATTATCTGTGTTTGCCGCTGTTCGTTGCTGGCTGTTTTAGGATTTTAAGGTTAAGATCGCATTAACTCAGATGGGACTTTGTGCTTAGTTATAGGTAACGGCTCTTTGTGTAAATACCTTTCTTTGGGTAAGCGAAAAACCGTAGCTATCAACTAAATAAGTCTTCGTCGTAATTTCGAAAGTATTGATGAGAAATCGAAGAAATCGATTGTGTCTCTTTTTTTTCTTAATATGGCCAATCACTCAATTCACGAGGTTCTCTATTTGTGTAACGTGATGAAGTTCAGGCAGAAGTAAGAAAAAAAAAAAAGGAAATAGAGAGGTAGTGTAAACTCCATCGCACTTGCGATTCAAATCTGCGACTTGGTAGTGGCGATGATTAGCTAACATGCGGATGAAACTTTGAAGCAGCCGTTGTCTTCTACTACTTCTACGTGGCAAGCAAGCAATTACAGTGCCTCACCTACATCTATTTGCCATAATTTTTCCCAAGTATTGATAAAATTTTATTTGTCATCAAATAGAAAGCAAAAATTTTTACTATATGTTTTGCGTTGAAAAGAACATTAAATCAAGCTATAAATAAAAAAAGATAAATTTTTACGTCATACTCAGCTCCTGTGCTTTTATGCTCGCTTGTCTCTTAAGTATGTATACGTTCCACATAGTTTCGTTTACTTGCATTCAGCATACAAGTGTGGTAAAATGGATTTCCCTTAATTTTTCCACTAAATGATGAGAATGCCGGCTGTACAAGGCCATAATCCAAATGGCAAAAAAAGAAAAAAAAAAAACAGAAAAAAGTTGTATTTAAAAGGAGCATGTCCCGTCAATATTACCAAGCAGTTGTGTAGTTCTGCAAATGTTATATGTCTGTATAAGTTTATATGTAACGAATGTAGAATTTTGTGACATCGTATAATATAGGCTAAAAGGTCATTTGTACTATCTCTGTTAGCCATTTTTGTTTCTCGAGTGTATCTATCTGCTTAAGGCTTTGAACGAATACATTCTCTAGTATGTTTACTGTACTTTCTCCTTCATATCACTGTAGCGTTCCGGAATGAAAGTATCTATCAGGCTCGACACACTAAACTGCAGGTCATTTATTGCAGCAACAACTGGGTGATTGTTGCAACTTTAGCACGGTGTTGTGCGTGTGTTGATGTTTGGCTAAGTTTGCAATTTGTGGCCAAATTAATGGCAATCATCATGTTTACAAGCAATCAATTAAAAAGAAAAAGAATGAAAAAAAAAAGAAAAATTCTCAGTTATTTACTGACAATCATTACTAGCCTTTCACTTGCGAAAGGGAGGATTAAGCGTTGAATTCTGAAGAGCAGGGAGAGAAAAGAAGCTTTCTTAATATTCTTCTTAAATAAGCTGCAATTGATGATAAATAGGAATAAAATTATTGGCTTTGCACTTTACCCATATTCACAGTCCGCGAAAAACCGCATTTAACTCTGTGATGGCGTTCATTATAATATAAAATTGTTCGAGTTTACTTATATACTCATCACCGAAGAATGACGATTTTGTCATAACGTTTGCAACACCCAAAAGAAGAGGACCGCAGAGGGCCTATAAAGGATACGCGTTCTTAATCCGTGTAAAATTTTAAACCGACTTAAGTTTGTCTGTCCATCTGCCTATCTTTTTGTCTGTCTTTCTGTCTGTGGTGTATATTAGCCTGGTCGCAAAAGAGATTGTAACTTGTTGCACGCACATTGGTACTAAAATTAACTCAAATAAGCCAAACGACACGACCACAGTACAAGCTGAGGCCATCTCTATTTTCAAAAAAAATTGTTTTTTGCTAATCACTTACAAACCAGAACAAATGCAAGAATAAAAATTTGAATTTATATTTTATGGAAACACCTGCAACACTTATGCAAAAATGGGAACATCGGTCACGCCTACTCAATAGCCGAAAACAAGTTACGGAAACCATATCAAGTGTACTTAAGTGTATTGGTTAGTATCAAACCGGAATCGTTCTCAAAATATTAGTCAGTCCGTCCAGCCATGTGTTTACTAAATGCTTTGATAAACGTACTTAAAAACGCAAAATGGGAGATATCCGGGTCAAATTGGCGAAAGGACCTGCACTTATACTGCAATGTGGGTGTGGAGTATGTCCCAACTTTCTAAGTGTTTTAACCATAAACTACACCAGATCAACGATATAAATTTCTCCTTTTAATTTACAAAAATTGAAAAAAATCAGCCACGCCCATGCAATATTACAGAATTTGAATATTTGAAGCCCTTTCTTGCATAAACATGATGGGTATAAAACATTCGGTCGCAACCGGATATTGTTTTCTTGCTTGTTTTTTCCTACTTTTTCTATATAGCTCTTAGCTAAACGGTGCATAGATAACTTGTTAACTGCACATGTAATTTAAAACAAAGTTTACCTCGCATAATTTAAAAAGTGCACAGATATATACCTGTAACTAAATAAAAATATCTTTGATTTTCTATGTTTTGAATGCAAAAGTGAAACGTAAATTAGATTTATCTACATTACGTACATACCGATAAGTCCGCATAACACAGAAATAGATGAAAACGTATAATCAAACACAAATAAACAAATGTAAAATATATATATATAATAAATGGAAATGCATGTATGTGTATGTGTACAGAGAATGAAATGAAATGAAATGAAATGTGCATAGAAATGTAGCTAACATACCTTAAAGGCGATTAAAGGCAATCAACAGAGATACCATCAACAAATATGAGAATGTGTGTAATGCATGCGCAAAGGTAGATAAATGTATGTACATTTATGAAAAATAAACAGATACCGGAAAATGTTATTGCGTTTGGTTAGACGTTTATGTAAATATATCAGAATGTGTCATAACCGAGATGTTTTGCTTATTTTTCAATTCTGATTTTTTATATTCACTTGAGGGAGGATATATTAAAATTGCCAATAGAGTGTAGAAATTATCAATGAGGAGTACGTCAAGTATTCCTCATCGGAATGCTTAGCAGAAGTTTGTCCATCTTCCAAGAAAATACATCTACAAGAAAATACTAATCTATAAAAACATACACTTTTTTTTTCATTCCCGTTAGATTATATTTAAAAATTCAGTATCAAGTGTATGAACTTGACTCCCTTTTCTTAATTAAAGGCCACAAAAGTGGACATTCATTTTTCAGCAAAAGGTTAGTCTTTGGTTTGAGATTCAGTTAGTTTGGTCCCCGCACAATTAAAAACCATGTAAAAAGACAATGATGGGCCACTATAAACTACATCACAGCATTCCACAGTTATTCGTATAACGACTTTCCATGCAAGGTGTTATATAGCAAGTGGTGGAAAGTGGTCGTCCTCGGACCAAAACATGTCGGTGAACCAAATATGATCTGAATATATCAAAATTTGCTTCTTATAGGTTGCATGCAAGCATAGGAGACGGGCGGACAGAAAATGATTCTGAATCAATCCATAAAAAAAAAAATGGATCTATCTCAAGCCCTACTTTGCGAAGCATATATCCTCATAAGCTTAACGAACCTTTGTACCACAACTGGTATAGGGTTTAATAATCTCTTCTATGTGAAGAAAGGAATATAAGTGAAGATCTCGTTTTATATTTGTATAAATTACCCATCCAAGAACAACCGGTAGGTATTATGAGAATCGGCCCAAGCCAAATAAAAACCTTTTTCTCGTGTTTTATTACATATGCATTTGCATTGTTTTCAATTTATGAACAACTTTATGTTGCAATCAAATTTAATGCAGGTGATGATTGAATTTCTTATTTTTTTTTTTTTTTTTTTTTTGTTAAATTTATTGGAATTTATTATTGTTTGCATAAATATATTTTGTTAACAGATAAAAATATCAACATCAATATCAGAGTGTTATAAAAACACCATTGAGAACAAGGATATTTTCACAATTGATTGTCAAGTAAAACTTCATATCTCCTTTAAAGATAGTATTGGAGTTGTACTGTAATTTCGTTTTAAGATCTTAAATATTTTGAAATTTTTCTTTATTTAATGTAATAGAACAAGTGTTTTATGCAAACTTTCACACACCACTTAAACAATATTCGGTAAAATTTTCTATGAAAAAGTTTGAAAATTCATGGGGCGGGGCAAAATTGATTTGTCAATCCTGTGTAAATGAAGCATGCAATATTTCAATAATATTGGTGGATTCGCTTCTGAAAAATCATGCGTACCCGCTTCCAGTTTTAATAAGAAGGCAGTTAAAGCTTGAAATCGTATTAGCATTATTTATCTATTATCGTTAAACTCACTACCGAAGGATGAGGAGTATATTCATTTCGTCAAAACACCCAGAGGACGAATACAATATTCTTGGTGAGCATTTGTAACATCCAGAAAGAAGCTTCAGGAGCACCATAAAGTATATATATATTCTTGATTAGTATCAAATTTGAACTATTTTAGAGATATTTGTCAGTCCGTTCTGTTCATCTGTCTGTCAATCGCTGACGGTTAATATAATCATGGTTGCAAAAGTACAGATACCAGCTTCATATACCACGTTTGTCCTTCAAAAGTAGAAAAAAAACAGCGGCGCCCATACGATATTATAAATTATGAAATCTTATCATTTCCTTTTCTTTTACTGTGTTTTGGAATAATTGTCGCCGGTATAAGGACTCGGTCGCATCAAGAAAACGAGCATTAGCAACGAGAGCAATCGGCTCAAATCGTAGCAGATGAGTTAGTAGTAGTACCAGGAATTTCCGACGACTATCTCTTCTAAACTGTCAATGCGATTGGATCCAAATTTTGGGGACATATTGTAAATTCCACACTACTGCATAAAAAAATATATATTTTTTTTGATATCTTGAAATCCGCATAAACTCTTCAACTACGATACCTTCAGTTCACATTAATTAATATATATGGCCTCAGTAGCATAAAGTTACTCTAACTCCTCTTTTCCCTTAATATCAAGAGAACTGCCCTTATATATAGAGTATATTCCTTTCGTGTTTCGCACATTAGTAACGCTGTTTCACTAACACGTGTAGAACAGAACCGTCATCCAGGTTATGATATGCCTTTCATGTCATTTTTGCTATTTTACAATAAGAGTTCCTTAATAGCCGCTGAACGTGTTAAAGTGTACTTATACCTAACAAGAACCCCATAGAATCCCGAGGGTCAACCCCGGACGCCTATTATCTTTAATTGAATTGATTTTAATCAATTAATGATCCACACCTAATCATTATTTTCTAACTAAGTTAAAACACCGTCAGTGTTGTTTCATTTACAAGCGTCGCATACGTGCCACAGATATCTGAACATATAAGATCGCTATGTGCCGTAGAATTACTTGTTAAAAAACAAGGTGTCTTCGGTACAGCGGAGGATGCACGCCATGATATCCAAAAGCCCTCTAAGAAGAAATTGATAACTACTTTGTTTTCAAAACTACAAATTGTTGAAAAACCATATGCCAATGGAAACGTTTAAGTTTTTACTCTCACTCCACTCTTTTATATAACGACATTTTGGAAATAAATTTACTTTCTAGGTTGTATTAAAGGTCCTCAAGACCAAGGGATGTAGTTTTGCTTGTAAAGAACTCATTTGCCTTTGGCGACATGCTATTTAGGATAAAGATTCTTTCTAAGCTAAATGAACCTAAACATCTTTAATAACTCGACAAAAATTGGGAAAACTTGATTCGGAGGCTTTAATGCATCTATAGTATAGCGGGCATTGTACCGTCCAACTACCGTTTGTTTTGATGTAAGTCAAAAACTCGGTCAGTAATGTAGACGTCATTTAACAAGAAGCCTGTGAAAATTGCTCTTTTAAGTTTTCTCCTAGAAATCTCAGAATATATACGACGATAGAATAGCGATTTTGTCAGAGAAAAATTTATTGATCAAAATGGCGTACAATTGATTTAAAGAAAATTAATTAAAATATAAGAGAAATATGTTTGCATTTTTGCTGAAAGAACGCCATGAACTTTTTGCTTAAATGAAAAATATTCTGTGCGTGTGTGACTATATGCAAAAGCTTGCTGTGTTATTTCTTTCGTAAGCCATAAACACAGCCAGACAAAAAATGGCAGAGGAAGTTTGGAAGCAATGGTTTTGGCGAATTGAGCTATGACAACTGTGAACTAAGCAATCACACTAAGCAGCTTACATCCAAAAATACCAATATTTGGACCTAACAAAATTGGTTGATAAATGGATTGATAAATTTGTCTTAATTTATAATGCTACCTTGCTTATGGTTCGTTATGAAAATGCTTTTCCAAAATAATGGGCAAATATATAACTCTCATAGACACATTGTAATATGATACCTTCATTAGCATGTAGTAAGTGAAACGTACTTTTCATTTCGTTTGACTCATTAATGGGCGAACGGCTTACATCGAAACAAAAAGATATTGATGCATGTGCAAAATAAACACTAGGGATAATCGATATATATTCTCCAACAACTTTTGCCTCCCAATAACAGCTGTCGAAGGCAGTGGCCTACCTACACGTTATGGTATTTAACAGAGCGGACGCCACATGGTGTATGAGAATGAGAAATCTTCCTTTTTTCACAATCATGATGACAACGATGATGATGATGTTGATGATGATGATGATGAAGATAGCATTACCTGTCTGTGATGCTGGCATATAATGAATTCATGCAGCCTTTTGTTTCTGCTCGCAACATGGTGGAGAATAAAACCCGTAAGGAAATTATATTCGGTTGTGATCGAAACTTGTGTATCCAATGCCGTTATCCTAAAAAGGGTTAAAGAACTACATTTTCATACTCTAGCATATTGGATGAGCGAGGGTAATTTTTTCTATCTTCAGAATAAAAGTGGAAATCTAGATAATGTACGCGCTATATTTTATGAGTCGCAAGCACGAGAGGGAAAGCAAAAGTGTTCACAATTATTGTTACATGTTCTTTGAAAAGTTTGGGTTATTTTCAAATTCTTTTGCATATTTGTAGGCGATATTCTTATTTTTGCGAACGGGAGCATGTTTATCACTGATCCTACACAGTTGCGCAGACGACAAATGGACAGACGGACATGTTTAGTTGCATTTCGAATTTGAAAGTAATTGAAAGTCAGTAATTTATATACTTTGAAACTTGAAAAAAGAAGTTAAACACACTATAAAACTGAGTAGGTTTGACCAAGTCCTCCCGCTTTTGTACAGATACTGCAACATCACCCATAGAATATATGTTCCCATATTTCTATATTTATCTGTAGAGGGGTTTCATGAATAATGAACAAAAAATCAAGTTTTTATTCCTTTTGATAAACAGAAATGTCTTCAGCTTACGAAATACTGCAGGCGTGTCGTTCGATCGATTCGGCCCGTTTTCAATACCAACCTGCGAGCAGGAACATTCAATGCTTCTGTCGAATTTTTACGACTCTATTTAAGGAGAATGTTTACAACAGATATTACAACGACAGGCTCACGGGCAAACGGACAGATGGGTGTGCATAAATCGATTCAGAATTTGATCGTAATCAAGAATATATATATAATATTTGTGGGTAGGCTCTGAAGCTTCTTTCTGGGCTTTTCAAACGTTTTGACAAAACAAATATATCCTCCATCCTTAGGTGATGGATATAAAAATGAAAAGGTATTTAAGGTTACTCGTAAGCTTCTAATACAATATAATAAAGAAATTGTCTATTGTTTTCGTAAATGAAATGTGTCCATTACTTATGTGTGTATATGATTTAATCTGTTTTGCAAAATTTATTCCGTTTTTCTTTGCAGCTAGTTCTTAAGTAAAAATTGACCAGATGCCTTTCTGCAATGTGCAAATACACATAAAAGAGGAAATGATTTGAAATGTTTTAAAATATTTTTATTAAACATTCTTTAATTGATTTGAAAATGTATTTGGCATCCTTAGTGATTCTATTGCCAGGAAAAAGAGAACTTGAATCATCCAAAGATATCCTCCATATTAATGCAATTTATAAATAAATGCTTTTATTACAAATTTTTTAGAGTGGTTCATATTGGTTTTCGAAAAGAATTGTATATAATGATAATTATGGATAAAACGTAATGCGATAATATATCTATCATAAATAATCTATCATTGACAAAAAAAAATAAGCTTTGGTAATATTTAAGAGAAGGAAGTTTTAGCTATTAACGTGATTGTAACTAAGTTTATTTTGAAAGTAATGCATACCCATCCAATTGTCCATCAAGCATACATAAACTGCCCATTAGCAATAAATTCTCATATACTATTTATAATCTAATGCTTAATTTCGACTTTGTAAATACTTATCTTTAACTAGGATAAGCGATTGCTTAAATATCGAAATTATCGATACGAATAGTATATAAGCGCAACACCATTTGGATTCCGAGCTAAGATTAATCATCCAATTCTTTTTTGTTTGTAAACTTTTATGCTCGGCTTAGCTTAAGAATCATGATTTAGCCTATAATCATATCGGATTATACCTAAACTCCTTTTTATTATCAAATTTATAAAACTACGTCATAAATAAAAAAGTTGCTAGAAAATCTTTGCCGGTAAGTAAGATTTTTGTTGCAAATATTCCAGAAAAATATGATCAACTCACTGTTGATTTACAAAAGCCACCACCTTATCGTCACAATATCAATTGTATATTATAGGAAGTATAAATTAATTCATTCCGTTTTATAAGAAGTAGCGACTGTAAAATATAGAGTGGAACTGACAATTCCTCATTTCAAAGCACTGTCTTTAAGCTATACTCAACTGTATAAATAATTGCTTAAAAGCATACATAAAATAGTCTTTCGGAATTTAAAAAGATGTAGTGCTGAGCCAGAAAGGAGAAGAAAAAAAGCAATTTACGAAAGCTCTTCTTTTCCCAATTAATTCGAAGGATAGCGCTTTTAATTTCTTATGACTAATGATGTCCAAAGCCCAAATAATCATGATATGCAGTATGCGAACCAAAACAAAGACCATCCAGCTAAATATCCGTGGCAGCCCTATTTGAAGGATCAACGATGCGGGCACCATAGATCACAAATTTTTGTTGTCAGAACTTTTACTCTTACTTAGAGCCGTAGAAATGACATTACGAAAACGAGATTCTTTTACATCTCCTAGAATAACTATTATATATATATATATATACATAGCTGAATAGTATTTCACTCTAGTTATTAAGAAGGGCTTGATACGAGTAATTAACGCTTTCATTAATCATCGCCATTAATTTTAAAAGTGATGCAAGTCTATTTAGGTGTTCATTCTTTTTTCAGCAGCAAAATAAACTCTGTTGGATAAGAAATTTAGATTACCTAATATGCCAAAATGCAAAAGATTTGTCTATCAGTGCTTACTATTACTAATATTTTTAAATGGATTAAAATAAAAAGTTTTAAATATCCATCATTGGCAAAAAATTGATTTCTCATAAATTTCAAAATAACCGGCTCTGCTTGTCAATCAATAATGAAGGACTCGGTTAGACGTGCTGTCTTCAACGTAAAGTAAATATTCTTCAAAGGACAATAATATTTAAAAAAAATAGGCAAGATGAAACACTGCGGACATATAAGCACTTTTCAAAATGGGTCGTTTTATGGAAGGGGATGGATAAATGATCCGGTCCGAACCAGTTTCTATAGCGATCGTGCATGGGTCAAAACACGTCTCAAAAAATATGGCGTGTAATTTGAACACTAAAATTCATGCGCAGTATAAGACGGACAAACGAGCTTAAATCGATCCAAGAAGTGATTCCGATTCCATCGGTTGAATAAGATGAGGATCTACCTCTAGTTAATTTGCTCTCGTGATGTAGAGTTTGAAAAGCTTAGATATATATATGTATATATATATGGGGTAAAAAAATATATAAACGATGTTTTGCGACGGATTTTATTTTCAAAAAGTTTAAAACAAGATCTTTTTATTTGTTTTAAGACATTTACTCTGCTTTTTTTAATATAAATCTAAAAAAATTACTTCCTGATAGCATGACGATATTATCTATTAGTGCCAACAACTGATTAAAACGAGGAGGTAATTATTAGACTTCCATGATCTCGATGCAATGCATTAGAATTAGAAAACACTTTTCAATTACTAGCGCATCCTTTAGGTGAATAGCAAAATGTTCATCCTTAATGGATCTGCGAGCTATTGCTGCTAGTCTTTGAGTTAATATTTCTCAATGTTTTCAATTTAAATTAATTTTCCGCTTAAGCTTAAACGACACCTTTTTAATAATCGGAATTATGCTTTGTAATTGGAGCAAGTGAACAAAAATGAGCTGTTTCCACCTCCAAAATATATCTTAATGTATCAATTACCAGATAATGCTTTCATCATATTGTTATTTTTTCAGATAATAAAAATTAACACATTTTTCCCCTACATAAGTATTAAGATATCAAATCTCTATTGGATAGTTTAGGAAATGTTTAAGTTAATAAAAAAAAAAAAAAAAAAAAAACACTAAAAACCACAAAGTGATATTACCTCCTAAAAATTAAATCGTCGGATATCAATATTTATCTGGTTTGCTAAAAAAAAAATTAAAAGCTGCTTTTCGATGGATAGCTATAAAGACCAAGTTTTGTTTCATTTAAAAAGTATAATTGAATATAACAACGAAAGCTGTTCCGCTATGATCGTATGAAGGTTGCAGCAGATTTAAGAGAAGAAACATTGGTTAATATGCATTTGGAAGTCCCCTAACAACCATCATGTGAATGACTATCACAACAATTAATTTTAGATATAATTACGTAAACTAAAATAAAAGAAGCGAGGGAAAACAATTGCTTTATATTAAAGCAGAAACGGTAATCAGAAAGAACGTAAAAGTTTTTGAATAATTTACCTTACGTGAAGCTGAAAATATTCTGTGATTGACAAAAAAAAAAGAAAAAAACAAAGAAAATTAAAAAATAAAATCTGTTCATGTCATCGGAAATTGAATTATTTCCATGTATTAAAACTTAATGTATTAAATTATAACCGTACCAGCAAATAACTAACCGGCAAAAAAACAAAAATATGCAACGATAACTAAAATAAACTTGCACCTGAAAGTATGTTAAAAATTTCTGTTATGATTCATTGAATAATTAAGTAAGTAATACGCATAGACAGGTTAATATCTTTGAATTGTTTTGTAAACAATGGCTATTAGAAAAGAGATTTTCACTGCACCCATAATGGATGAATGAACCCACCGTTCAAAACTTAATAAGCTTTTATCGGTTTATATAAAAAATATAATTTGATTACTATTATAATAAATATAGACCAAAGAAATAAAATCTAGGACTAGAAATAAGCAAAAAAATTGTAATCGAAAGATTGTCGAGGTGTTATCAGTTACATATTTTTCCTCTCTTTCTGACACAATACGGAATCCCTGCGGGTAGAACATTTGATAATTTCAAACTATCTACACAAGAATCCATTTTGCGACTTTCGTTCAAGCAGAGAGATAATAAGTTAGCGATGGATAGATTTCTCAATAAAAAAGAGGAATGTTTAGTGAAAGCAGTTGACATGCTAGCACTATTCAGTCCTATTGTGTAAAAAATCGCTCAATAACAGCTTTTTACACACTGCGGCTCAATATCCTAAGTTATTGCTTCTGGTCTTCCAAAATGAGGACTTCATTAACTGGGTGAGATTGGTTTAAAACACCATCACTACAAAGCATTTTCTTTTTTCCTTCTACCTACCTCCTCATCTACCTAAGTTTTTTACATTTTGAACTTTTAAAATAAATTCTTGCCCCTGTTGATGCAAAGCAAGGAAAGTTCGTATTTTTCAAACAGTATTTCCATCTTCTTCTCATTTAGCTTAAGTGACTCACATTTTTCTAATTCTTGGACTTTTGCTATTGTGTGTAAGCGTACACTGCATATCCTATTCGGCCACTTTTAGCCATTATTTATTACATTAACTTACTTACGTTTTACGAACTAATAATAATGCAACTAAAAGTTATAAATATTATTTGTCGACTCTTTGAAAGGCATCAAACAACTGCTCTAACATCTCGCGTATTGTGATGGCTCACATTTTCATTTTACTGTTGTAGGATGAAGGTTTAACGGTCTTTTCATTGTTGCCTTTTGAATCAGAAACACGAGAGTCGAGACCTTGAAAAGACAGAATACATAAGTATATATGCACGTTCGTCCTAAGTTTGGCATCCGCTTCTGAGCTGATGAAATCGTAAGGCTAAAATCGACAATTAAACATTGACTGAGGAAAAAGTCATATGCAACTTGATTTAATTTGTCAACATCATCAAGTACCTTTCCTAAGGGCATTTGATTCCGAAATAAAGTGAAAACCCAGTGTGCGATGCATGCATACTTGAGAGTGCAGTTTTATGCGATCCGGCAACACAGCCAACACAGACGAGCCCGATTAGAACAAATTGGAAACCAAACATGTTTCGCCGTCCAGATTCGAAATTGACTTCAACCGTTAGGAAAAGAGACAAATAAACTGAAATGCAATGTGGCAGACGTTACGCTTGGAACAGGCAAGCGTATCCATATTCTGCGACAAAGCTCTAGACACTAAAAGTATACCCCAGAATTACATACATATCAAAATTAAAGACAGTACTCCAAGAGTAACTGGAACATATGTTCAGACAGAGTAGATAAAGTCGTCTTTCATAGTTCAAAAAATTATGATTGAAGAGTTTAACATAACATATAGGATTATTATCAAGTAAGTGTTTTCTTTTTACCTTGTAATGCAGATATTACCGCATGATATGTTTGCTTAAAAGTGATATCTTTTAAGAACCGTAAACATTCTATCCTGGGATACGGATTTCGCTAATTTGCCGCATAAATCTGCTTTCATACCACTAATATCACGGATAACCTTAGATCGAGAGTTCATAGTTTATTGAAGTAAACCCACGCTCCAACACAAGCCCAAAGCATAAAGTCCGATTCCGTTTGAGTCAAACTCACGTGGACATTTTTGGGGATTACACGATCAATGAACTTTTGTCCCAATAAATTGCTTTTGGCCCGAAATGCCCACAAGTCGCACCCAATAGATTTTGTAAGCACAAAAGTCTTTTACGAACATCGGGGCATGTTCTCTTCGGATAAATGGTGTGATAATCCTTATTTACGAAGACATTCGACCAAATATGAGCTTCATCTTACATGAGCATGGGATAACCGTGGGATGGTTTTCGTAATAAGTTCTAATTATTTCTGCACGCTGTACAACTATGTAATTGTTGCATTCCACAAAGAATGGCAAAGAGTATATTGAGAAAAAATTTAATCCAAATCTCAATTAGGAGGAAGAATATCTACGTTTACGTTCGTGACCGAAAAATGAATGGCCACTTATAAGGTTCCATATTTATTAATATGAACAAGTTAAATAACAAATAGATTTTAGTGATAGGATATTTTGTAGATTTAGAGTTGTCTTACTTGTGTTCACCTCCTTTTTGTTTTTTTTTTTAAGTTTCAACTGCGTCCTTGAGAGTTTTTTTTTTTTAAATCTAACTTTACAGTGATTTAGAAGAAATGTAAGTTTAAGCAAATTTACTTTTTCTCTTCTAAGTACAACACATTGTTAAAGATGTCATATTATTTTTCAAAACGAGCAAAAAAATTGAAAAAAAAAAAAGGAAAAAACGCCCTAACTATTATGTGAAATGAACCTGAAAGCATTTATGGCTCAAATGAACTGAGATGTATGAGGCAGCAGATGTTATACTGTTGCTGAAGCTACAACCGACCTTGGCTCTTAATGTGCACATTGTGTGTCAGTTGCTTTTCTTTTTCTTTTTCTTTTTTTTTTTCTTTTTTCTTCTTTTCTGTGATTAGTCACAATTGTTCGTGCTTTCGCATTTTTCTTTTCTCCCTTATATGTCATTTTTAAGTATAAGTGTATATTTCAGTTTTTGTAGTTTTTAGCTCAAAGGTTGCAAATTATGGTTGTGTGTTACACATATATATTATCTTGGTATGTGTAGCATAATATATGTATACGTATACATAAATATATGCATAGACAAAATAGGGTCGACAAATTATTTGTTAAATTTCCTCGAGAAGACAATAATTATTAGTAAACATTTACTATAAAAAAGAAAGAAAAAATAAATAAATAAAAGAACTAAAATAAAAAAGATAAGAAAATGTAAAATTTGCTTTAGGTGTGGGCGTTCAACACAAAGTCTTTGTATATAGTGTCGTTTTATTATTAATAGGCGTGTCATTAGGTGTCATTGCTCAGGATATTTTTCAATTGAGATTTTTGATAGCTGCGTTCAAGTTTAGGTCACCTGCCACGTTCAGCTTGTAGCTAGTAGATCAAGGATGTGAGTTACATTTGAAACTTTCAAGAACTCTTAATCCCCGTAAAAAGTTGACTTGACGAACATGATAATGAAATCAATCCTTCTAAACGCTTTCCTGAAATTTTTACCTTAGAGAAAAGCATGAAGTAAGTTACATCCACAATTCAGCAAAGTTTTGGGAAGCAAGTGGTAATCGCGTAGTAAAAATTTAAATTTGCAAACCATTAACTGTGTAATCTCGCCATTGGGTTAAGTCAGACTGAAGCAAAAACATTGTTTCACTCCACACAACTTTTATTTTAAAATAATCGAGAGATATATTTTGACAGGCTTGAGGCCATAGTGCGCTCATTGCTAACGAGATCTGCATTACAGATAGAGTACTTATTTAAGCTTGAACGGGAGATTTTGCAAATTCTTCTCACCCTTTTTTACGACACTTCAACTGTCGTTATCAACCGCCGCGCTTGGCCCGAAGACGCTGCATATCATTAGCTTATTTAGCTTTAGTTTCTCTGAATGGTTTACGTCTATTGAAATCTTTTGTGACCTCAGGTTTATTCAAATGATCATCTTCTTTGAGTTTTTTTCGAATCCTATCAATGAACCAGAATAAAACTAAAGCGGATTTGCGCTTTTGGTAAAGTATTGTACCCTTGATAAGTACCATGAGCTCGCATGCCTACGCTGTGCTTGTTTGATTTGCTCGAACACAATTCTACAAGTGAGGCCCGGCATTTCTTTGCGCGCATTCTCAACTCCTTTGACGGTTTACCTTCCTACAGCTCTTATAGTCTGACCTTTAAAACCGAACACCTTGCCGTGGGCAAAACGCTCTTTAAATCAACTCGTAGTTTTAACGTTGAACCTTAGACGATTTTTATTGAATGTTTATTGAATGTAAGCTCAAGGGTTGCTAAGTTGTTATGATGTCTACAATACAATGATGTCGTCAATCTTTCGCAACTCAAAGAAAATGACTTTTGTTTGCACTTAATTTTTTTTTTTTTTAACTAATCATTTTTATTTGTAATAAATCCATTTTGATTTTTATTATTATTGGTATTATTATTACCATTTATATTTTTATTATTACTTTACCAATTTGATTTAAATAATTGAAAACATTCTTAGTTGATTTTTTAATTTTTGTAAATATTTCCCTAATACAATACTTTTGCTATTTTACATCATATGTTATTATAGATATTTTCTTTTTTTTTTTTTTTTTAAATTTTTTTTTTTTTTTTTTTTGAAATTGTGTATTTGATTTTCACGTATTTATACATACAATATTATTATTACAAAAATTATTAAAGATCGCATTATTCTTATTCTTATCATTTTTATACACATCACCCTAAAATACATGAATTTGGCCACTACATGAATTTAAGTTTGAGTAAGTTTTGGAGTCCGCCTATGAAAACTAGGATGACTTTCTCAAAAATTTGAGCAGAGAATACATATGGAACTGGATTTAGATATCGGATTGACCTGTGATATGATACGGTAAGGCCGCATTCTGCGGTAAGAAAGATACTTTGGCATGGAAAAGCAGCAAAATTTGATAATCGTCAAGAAAGGAAGGACAAAAATAATTGCTTCAGTTATTATTCGCAGTATGTAAAGAGCCTGGGCTTAATTTTTATTAGTTTTAAAGGTAAACAACAATCGACTAAATGGGTGTTCCAAAGTGGGTCATCGAAAATGAAACAAAATCAAAAAGTATCATCATTATTTGAATCATTACAAGAGTCTTTTATAATCTTCGATCCAAAGAATATCGAATTTATTTTTATAAACTCGAAAGCACACTGATCAATAGTAACTCCGCTCATTTTGCAAAAGTCTTCATTTACGATTGAAGCGACTTTGTTTTTGCGACAAAGTTTTTAGAAAAATAACAATAAAGACATCGCAGTCGTGGATCTCCAACCATTGCCCACATAGTCATAATTTTACGGCTTTAGATCTAAAGGTGTACTTTAACTTCTACAAATTAAAAAGAAATGTCCTGAACGGAGAGAGGCCGCATTGACGCATTTAAAACCTGTGTTTAATTGATGTTAATCGAATAGCTGACTGCTTAGTATAACAGCGCTTAGAAATTAGTTATCGTCATATAAAACATTTTTTGAATTAGAAAATTTTAGTAAGAGAATTATATTCGGGTGCGACTGTAACTTTGGTACCCATTACAGTTGTGGAGACTTTATACGATCCCGCAGTGAAAAGCTTCCAATCTTTGTGCCAAATTTGAAGCCGATTGCTGTTTCTTCACCGCAGGAATGACACAAGAAGACGAACGAACAGGCGGACGGACGTATAGAAGGACCTACTTATGTTTGGTTTACAAGTTGATGATGCTCAAGAATATACATACCTTATAAGGTCTCTGATGTTTCCTTCAGGGTCTTGCAAGAGCTTTTATCAAAGAATATGTTCCCTATACTTTGTTGATGGGTTCACATACGGAGTTCTGAATGCATATTTTGATATGTGTTCGTACTTCTGTTTGACTTATATCGAACAATCTTAATTTAGCGTCAAAATAAGAGACGGCGGAGACTTAATATAGTTTCGGATCCCAACAAACCCCAGAGAAGATACATTTTCCCGCTACGCATTTTATGGAAAGAAATGATTTCCTTGTCTTTCACAGGTTTTCTAAAATGTTTTCTTTGATTTCGTATGTTTTAGCTTATACCTTCCGATTTATAAATGCTTGTACTTTTCTACATTGTGTCTAAGAATTAAGAATCACACAGATTACTTTCATTTGCTTCCAAGGTGCCAAAAAAAAAAAAGAAAAAACTAGTGGTGATGACTATCGGAAATTCGGCCTAAGATTTTTAACTTTTTTTTGTATTTTTCTTTTGTATACAGACAAGAAGTTTTTATGTAATTTTGTATAATACATTCACGATTACAACAAATACTTAAAGTATAGTATACTTATTTTTTAAGTATTTGCAAAAGAAAAATTTGTTGTATGTATAGGTGTAAATGAAAGAACTAACAATTATTTATAGAAATTTTTTAATTTTCCTCTTTTTTTTTTTTTTTTTTTTTTTTTTGTTTTGAGAATAAGGAATTAGCTACAATTACTACATATTTTTTTAATGATTTTTTAATATTTTAAAATCTCGTTTGTTTTTTCGTATTGAAAATTTTTTATTAATGATAATTAAGAATTCTATTGCATATTATTGTTATTGTTTTTGTATGAGACTAAGTATATATAGAGTTACCTAATATTAGGGCCTTAAATGTATGTGCTATCGATTTTCTACACGAGAGTAAGCGAAAATGTTACTGACAGTTAGAAAGAGAAAGACATAGATAGAGATATAGATAAATAGATAGATAGATAGATAGAGAGGGAAACAGAGAGAGAGAGATAGAGAAAGAGAGAGAGGGAGTGAGAGAGAGAGAAAGAGAGGGAGAGAGAGAGAGAGAGAGAGAGAATAAAACTTTTCGTGTATATAATAATATTTTACATGCCTGCAAACCAAAGAGAGAACCCGGGAATTTCTTTCCATTTCCAGAGTTCTATTTCACTTCCTTGCTAATGGCCTTATGTCTGCTTTTCTTTCTTTTTTTTATCCTTATATTCTTAATCTAAAACTTCTCAATTATAAATGCGAGATTTTGTGTTGTGTTTGGAAAGTTTTCAACTGAGGAATTTAATGTTTTCATTGTTTTTTGCATTTCTAATCATATGTCTTTTAAGATAGTTTTTTATACAATTTTTTGTTATACTACCGTGAAGAAAAGAGAAATGCTAAAGTATACGCTAGCATAGAATTTGAAGTAGATTTGCCGCGCTTATCTAGCTGCCGGTGTAAAGTGATTACATAGTTGAGTTTTTAAAGTGGTCTGAATTTCGTAATGATCGGAGAGCATTTCGAGAAAAGTAGAGAAAGTTATTGAAGAAGAGTTAAAAAGTCAAATTTCGACACATTGTTTAATTGAAGTGGCGGGTTCACCATAAAGCGAATGTAGTTTTCGTATATTATATGATTTGATTTTTAATTTTTTTTGCTTTTTTTTGTTTTTTTTTTTTTTTTTCTTTTCATTTTCTCATAGATTAAAAGCAGGAACTGAGAACTCTGTGTTTGATGCATCCCGAATAAAAATATATATTTTTTTCATTGGAGGGAAGTTTTTTATCTTCTAAGCTTAAATTTTGCTCCTTAAACATTCCCTTTTTTATTTTTCAAAAAAAATTATTAAAACCAACAACTATTAAATGATCGCACACGAAAGTATCCTAAACTTAATTTGAATCGCTGAACAAATTTTCATTAGCTTTTAAAAATTTCATTTTGCGAGCCATTTAAACGTTTCAGCATAGCGTTACGATGTAACCAATATGGTGGCGGATCTGGTGGTTGGCCGGGAAGTGTTGTTTTACTTTTTAGGCTAATTTTCGCATTGGTGGTGGGACTGTTGGCCGCGATAGCTGCACTGTACATCACGGGATCTGCGGCGTGTGCAGCATGTCCTAGACCCACGCGAACCGGTTGTTCTTTCTTGCGTATTGTCTCACAAGTTTCTTTCATTTTGCACAATTGATCTTGTAGATTGCGATATTCCTCTAAAAAGCGCTCCAACTGAGCTGCATGATAGTCATAGGCAGTGACCGGTGTGGTAGTTGTGGTGGGATGTTGCATAGCTGCCGGATGGGAGCCACCCGGTGTCCCCGTAGTTGGATTTGCCAAACTAGTCCGTGTTGTCAGTGAGGTGAAGTCCAGGAGAGGCGTTGCCGCTGAACTAAAAGATCTCTGATGCTGCTGATGTAATTCATGCACCGGTGACGACGGCAGACTGGGGTTTCTGCGTTCTCCGGCATTGGCTATACCTGCTTTATTACTGGTAGCCGGTATTCCAGATCCCTTATTTGTGCTATGCACTAAATTAAGGAAACTGTTCGATCTTTGGCCTTTGGTATATGTGACAGTACCACCACCATAATTTGAATAAGATGACTCTGCCGAGAATCGCCGTCCTAACGCTACTTCATTCAGATATGATCCGTCGCCACCTAATGTACTGCTGCCGTACTTACTTGAATTATCCGCTAGTAGAGGACTTTGGCTATCAGAAGAATTCTTGAAAAATTTCCCTGTATTTTTAAGTTTTCTAGGTAGCGTACATAGACCGCCATTAGCCTGAGTAGAACTAGTCGCTTGAGCTACCGCATATTTAGCTATGTCCAGTAAGTCCGGATAGTTACTGTCGAAGAGATCATTGTCAGAATTATCTTTTTCACAAAACACCGATCTATTAATTTCATCTTTAGGACTATAATAACCGGCGGTGTTAGGAGATGCGATTTTTGTGGTAGCTATAGAAGTAGTAACCCAGTTGGCTACGTGATTATAAACTGGACCATATCTTGAGTTGGCATCCACTTTACCGGATATAGAAGTCGGAACAGAATCGGTTGTAGATCTGAAAATAAATTAGCAACACAATGTTAAAGCTTTGTAAACACATTCTGAGCTCATATATCAAAATGTTTCGAAGAAATGAAATGAAACGGAGCAATTTGCATTTGCGGGATAAAAAGCTTACGAAGATGTCTTTTAACTCCTTATTCGAATAAAGCCATGCAAAAGAAAAAGAAAAGGAAGCAAAATCTCTGTCACCTTGAAAGCAAGAATTGTTCATCGCTCATACAATTGCAAGTAGAAAATTCAGCTGATGTTTATAAATATATACATCTATATATATATATATAAATTTACGACATAATCAAGTTTTGCTATTTTCGAACGAACTTTCCGATTCAAAGACTGGCGAAGCTTTTAAAATGATTTTCTATTCGTCATTCATTTCGTCAATCTCATATACGAGTTAAAGTTTTAAGGCAATTAATCATGTAAGGATAGCTGCTTCTCTTTGAATTAAGCGAAACGTCATCAACAAAATTAATATGTTTCAATAATGTTATAAATTTTAATAAGCATATCATCATTTAAAGCAAATAAATTTCAAGCAAAGGAAGGTCAAGAGAAAGCAACGAACAAATATTTTTATGAGCCCCTTCAAGTAGAAGGACTTTTTTTTTTCTTCTGTTTTTTAACACCTCATTAGTATGTTTTCTCGTTGGACTCATTGTTAAACTGAGGCCTCTTGAAAGCCGTGAAATGCAAGCAAGAGCGAAAGGGTAAGACACTTTCGGAAAGAGAACGGAAAGAGAAAGAATGAGAAAAGTGTCAAGTGTAAGCCATAATAATCTCGGCAACAACAGCAATAACAGACAACAAAAGAATGCAAGCATGCAAGCTCATGCACACGAAAAAAAAAAAAAAAAAAAAAAACATTTGCACACTCATAAACATACACACAGAGAGAATAAGACAGATGGCGACTTACACTCACAAACTGACTGGCTCACTTGACATATACTTTGGCTTAGTAGTACCATGATTTTTCGAGTAATCTAAAGACAAAAAATGAAAGGAGAAATATGTGCGTTAACATGTTCGTCCCGTACAATGACTTTCGGATGTGCGTATTTGTGTTCAAACTTATCATATTGCATATTTATACCTACCCGATATCAATCAATCGTGGTATATGTAAATCGGTGTCGTCCATTGTCTTTGACCCACTATTTCCCGTTGTTTCGCTGCCAGTCATTCCTGCCACCAAAGATGCTTGGTTGCCGCTGTTATTACGTGCTATATCCTGAGGACTTGTAGTGCAATGTAGCGTGGCGTTGCCCTTACTCCAGCGCCCTGTTGTTATGCTTGAGCTGTAGCTAGAATTGTTGGTCGATGACATGCTAATATTATGTGTTGTTGCCGGTGCTGTCGCCTTTTTTAAAAATAAACTTCTTTGATAAGTGCTTCCGTTCACTGAGGTGGGGTGCTGCATGCTGCTGCTGCTGGCTGTATTTGTGTTGTTTTCGTTATCATCATCATCGCAATGTGTTGGTACGTTGCGATAATCACCGTTACGCTTTGCACTCCCACCGCTTGGATTGACTATAGCGCCACCCGTATCGCCATTATCATCCGAACCACAGTTGAGTGGAGCAGTGGCCGTGCATAAGTAACCATTTTCATCGTTATGAAATAAATTTCCGGCCGCGTTTGCATTTTTAACGCTATCATGTTTGCCCAGTTTACCGCCTAGATCGGGTTTGCTTACCCCGCCCGAACCTAAAACACCAACACCGCCGCTAGCACGCGAAGTCATTTCCATTTTTTCATAACTTTCGCTACGTCCCTGAGGCACTGTATTCCACAAACGCATTTTTCGTTTGCGACGCAGTGAGCATAAACAAACTGCCGCAAAAGAAGAACCAGCAACGAATAACAAAGCTATGAAAATACACAACAATATCACTTTGAATCCTAATGGAGCCTCCGGCGGCCGTCTAGATACGGCCAATGTGACTGAAGCTTCGACTTTTCCAGCTTTGTTTTCTGCAGCACAAGTATAAATCCCTGCGTCTTGCATATCCGCCGTGAGTATGGTTAAATTTGAAGCGTTCCGTAACATATTGACTACGTAAGTTTTTCGTCCTTGAGTGGCAGCTGCAGTACGGGGACTGGTAGATGGGTAATCTCCGTTCGAAGCGGTCAGGTTAGCAATTATGCGATTCTTTACCATCCATCTTACCGATGGTTCAGGCACACCTTCAACAAAACAGCTCATAGTCACATTGCGACCTTCAACACCATGGGCCGTAGTATCTGTCGCGATAATTTGCGGAACGCAAGCAAAATCATCTAGATCAACTTTATCCCATGACTTGCCAACCAATCGAGGGGGACTTTGGCAAATGGGTGGTATACCGCAAGGTATATTCTCTCTTAACATCCAAACTCTTAAAGGTCTTAAAGCGCAAGAACAATTCCACTGATTACGTGATAGTGAAATACCATGTAAATTAGATAGAGAAGTTATAGTACCCGATCTTACTTCGCTCAGCTTGTTACCATCCAATTTTAAGTACTCTAAACTAGATTCCAACCCGGCAAACGCTTTCACTTCCACATTAGAGATGAAGCAGTCGCTTAATTCCAGTCGCACCAAACGCTGCATTCTTAGGAAAGCGTCGTTGGCCACTATGTGAATGGGATTGCCATTTAATTTTAATTCACGTAATTCGGTGACCAATTCCAAAGCTTCTGAGGGTATACGCGTTAAAGCGTTATAGCTCAAATCCAATTCTACCAGATTAATTAAACCTCTCAAAGCATGACGTTCTAAAATACTTAAACGACATTTGGCTAAGTAAACTTTTTGCAAATTAAGCAAATTCACTTCGACAAATGTATCGTCGGGAATGCTAGCGATCTCATTGCCGGTTAAATCCAAAACTTGAGTACCAGCATCTAAAGGTGCTGGTATATGCGTTAGGTTTGCATTAAGGCACAAAACAGACTCTTTGCCACTTTTCCATTTACACTCGCAAACACTCGGACACTCGGCCGTTGAATTGTGAGCCAAACTGCTAAGACAACACACGAGCCAAAGCAATTGCACCAATGGTATGTGACGCAAACTTAATCGGGGCGGTGGCGGTGGTAGGGGTAACAATAAATATCTTCTTGTCGCGAATAATCGAATTTTTGATTTTCTTCTCACTTTGGCAGATAACGTAATTTGTCTATCGGTATTATCACATAATGTCCTTGTTGCATTGCGGAGATGTCTGCGATTTTCTAACTGAGTTGTTTGAATGCCATTGAAATCTGAACAATAACGCTCGGAGTGGCCAAATGTTTGATATTCGAAATGTTCCGCATGACAGCATTTTTGTTCTGTTTGCTGGTCTTGAATTTCTTCCTTTCCTCCTTCTAACGCTGTTGATGTTGTTAATGCCGGGCTTGTCGTTGTTTTTGTTGTTGTTGTTGTTGTTGTGTTTCGTGTTAGTTTGATAATTTTGATTCGTGCCATGGCATATCAGGCTTTTACAATTGTATTTCAACTTGCAATTGCATTTATGTAACATACTCCACATTTATATTCATAAGCTGCAAAGAGCCTATTGCGATTATTGTAGCCCGCGCTGATGATGAATACGTATTACAAGCCCAGCTGCATATCATATTTCAGCCAATTACGGCAATATCCTGAATGGCTTAATCATGACGTTGCGATGGCAAGATAATATCATTAAAATTTTGCTCGCTTCTCTTAAATGATAATAATTGTTTTACTGCTTTCAAGCTTACATCGCATCGTTCATAAGATTGACTTACAATTTTGACTTTAGGTCAGTTATTAATGAGAAATAGTTCTCATAGAAGGAAAACAGTTGAGGTAACGTAAATCTGTAACAGAGAGAATATCGCAATTAAATTTTTAAATTATTTAAAAATGTTTTCTATAGTGACTTAATTCTTAATTGTATTCTTTGCTACTCGTTCATTCAATTTTCTCTTTTCCCCTTTCAAATATGGTCATATGGTAGTATATGAAATAAGCTGCGATGTTTTAATATGAATATATATCTTCTTCGTACATATATATGTACATATAAATTTTAATTGAACACCAGTTAAGCCATGAAAATCTAACGGCTCCACCTCCGTGAGTTGTGTAAACACATAAAGACCTTATGAAGACAAAAAAGCAACGGGAAAAAAAATTTTATTAAAATAAATTGTAGTAAATTGCTCTTAATAGAAGAACACGTTTATTAAATTTATATTTTCGCTTTTTACGTTCAGCGAAATGAAGAGAAAGCTACTTCGTGAAGTTTTACGATGAAATAAAACAACTTTAGCTAACTTTTAGACTCGATGGAACTAAATGTTAAGAATAATACGAGGACAATAGCAAAAAGAGAGCGGAATGTCGTAAGGATAAAAAAAGACGCATGAACTAGTTTTAGATTATCTTTATGTATTCAGCGAGGATTAAGTTTTGCTTTTCATTATTTGTTCAATTTCTTTCGTCTTTCTCGAAGAGAAGAGCTGCAAATCATATAAATTGGGGCGAAATGACAATATCGAGAGCTGTTGTGAACTGACTTACTGCGCATGTGATCAGTTAATCAATTGGCAACGACAATTACATCTGAGTAGAGTATAGGGAGACTGAATATTCTCCTGCTTCGGGATCGAGCTGCAAAGCCCATCAGACAATTCAATATGGTCCGTAAGGGAACTGACCAATGGGAGAAGCCTCCTAAGTTGAGTTCATTAGAGAACTGTCCGATCAGACTAACAATAGGCCGATATGTAATATTATAAATTGATGAGGTTACTTTAACCTGAATAGAAATTTTTATTTTGTTAAAGAGTCAGATTAAAATAATTAAGTGGTGAAGATTAGCAGTAAAATAGGAGGGAAACATTAATCATTACAATAGTAAGTTATTAAAGTAAAAGATTGGACTGAAAAGTGGGGACAAAAATTTCTTTCTTTTTTGCTTTGGAGGAAGGAACTTAAAGAGAAAGGAGAAATAGAGAGGTTGAACGAAATATTTAATATCATGTTGACCGGAATAGTCGCTGTGGGATAACTTGACCACCTTAATGAAACTCTGCCTATCCTTAAAGGAAAAATTTTCACTCCTCAGAACGTTTCTGAGAAAGTTTCCCTAACTGTCTAGAAGTTGTGCAGCTTGACCTACATTGACATTAGCATTGACGTTACCAGCTGTACATCCTTATTAGGAATTATCGTCGTTGTAAACACACACGATTCCCCATTACTCCTTCAAAAAGCTTACTGCAAATAGTTGACTTAATTAGCTCAGGAAAATGGAAAACTTTAAATCGAATATATTGCTGGGAATAGATGCGATGAAGGTTCATGGAGAAGATGAATAAATGGCGGAGACATTGTGCGATCTAGTGATGAGCGGACGAGAAAGTAAATACCCAACATTTTCTTATAAGACAAATCCAACCTCTTATTTTCTGTAGTTGCGGAACGGCATGATGATGTTGATAAAATCTTCTTGCTCCACAACAAACATGGATTGTCTGAAATTTGCTCCAAAGGGGAATAGAACTAGAGTAACTCTTTCATATTTTTTGCGTAACAATTTTAGAGTAACTGTCAGAGGTAGGAGCGTAGATATTGAAAGATATTTAAATGTTTTTAAAAGATTTGCAAAATCATTTAATTATTCATAACGAAAAGTTTATGGTTTTATGTAAACTAGCAACAAAACTGTCTTAGGGGAAAACAATACAATAGACTAACATGTCATGTACAACACTATAAATTTCATAGAAAATTTTATGACGTATTTATAAAATAGAAAATTTAGTCTTAGGGAGAATGCAGAAAATTCACCATTGAAGTAGTTCCTAATTGAGGGGGTGTTGCTCGATAGTTGTTTATCGTGATTTTCTTCTTTGTAGCAAAATACATGACAACACCATAAGCGTAAAAGTCGCGTTACGTAACAAGAAAGTTTTCTTTTGCTTTTGTTACATAAAAATGGCATCGTTGCAGCTGTACTATGGCTTAAAAGCATCGATTAGGATACAAAAAAAAATTATAGCATTAGTATGAGGAAAATCAAGAGCTTATATAGACGAGTGTCAAAAAGCTTCAAGACATCTGTCAATAATTTCCCGAACTAGCTAAAAAAAGCGTTCTTCATCGACATAGTACCCTTCCAGTGTGATGCCAGCACTCTAACGCTGTCCTTACATATCGAGGCCTTTTTTATAGAACGACTTGTTCGTGAAATACAGTAATTCGAACTTCAATTCATGTGCCCTTGACTACGCAGTCAACGATCTGTGGCGCGGTGGCCATATTAAATTGTGAGTAAATGCTTTAGGTGTCTCGGAAAAAGTTCCCTTGTAATCAAAATACTTATAAACGATAGTGGATACTTTCAATGGCTTTTGATGTCGCTAACAAGACAGCTACTAGTTGCACGACTCCTTTTAAGTTCAACAAAGAACCGAAAAATTTTTGAATGGAGTGTTCATGACACTTGTCAAGTCATAGCTTCTTTGGACTGGATTTTTTCCGATCAAAAATCATTGTTTAGCCATTGGATTATAACAAAAGTACGGTCACTAAAACCACCACTGAATTGTGTGAGCAAAGCTTCGAAATGACATTATATTTAGACGGTCGTCGTTTAAGCTTTGACTGACTAAAACCAATATGAATAAGAGAGCGCACATATAGTTCAGTCAAGGTAATTATATACCCAAGTGTTATCTGGCATGGGACCAAGAACGTAAAATAACGCAGTCTAAATTTACTTATCCTATCAAAGAAATTTCAATATAAGACTTAAAAAAATTAGTGGCCGCTGTCCATTTACCTTTATATTACACACCGTTATACGGGAGGAACTGTAAAAATGGACCAATGTGATCTAAACATTAATATTGCACATCAGTCTTTCATTATAGAATACCTAAACTTACAACTGGTTGCGGCATACGGTCTAAGGGTTAGTTTTGCGACGCCTTATAGCAAGCACATTTTTCACGCATTTTTACGTAAAAAATGCATAATAATTTTCAAAACGGAGCGTCAGCTCGGGAATGATCGTAAAAGCTTCTCTATTTGAATAGGCTTTATCAGTGGAGTTAAAAATTATTGCATAATGAATTTCAACTGCATAAATTCAACACAATAACACGTGGACAAGGACCAGTTTAAAAGATGGTCGATTAAAAAAGTGAGCCTGGATCGATTGATATAATAAAAGATGAGCCTATCTTAATTTCTGCTTGTTATTATGTGCTTCCGTCGACATAAACTTTGTGTGTTTCCATTACAAACAGTGTGGAATATAAATTTTACATAACGTAGAGAATGTGCCATAGAAAACGAAGAGAGAAGTGGATTTCTAAAATCACTTTAAAGTTTCAAGCAAATGAAGAGGAACTTATGAACCAATCCAGCTGATTGCCGAACCTTAAGAGATGGAATGTGCAGAATACAATTAATATTAGTATGTGTATGTGTATTTCAAATGTAAGCTATATTTAGTTGAATTTGTATTTAATAATGATAAGCAACCCGCAGTTGATATGAAGCATGTGATGTCAGCTGACACAATGTTTGTGACTTTAAATACACAAGTACTTCTGAGAAGAAAGCTCATTTCGTTAACGAAAGCTGATGACGTTGTTTGCCTGCCTGCCTCATCATAGCTTATATAGGTAAAGCTGACGTATATACACGTTTGGCACAATGTCTTAAGAGAATTTTTTGCAAACGTTCTTTACTTTAACGTAAAAAATGGAATAATAACTAAAAACAATTAACAGGAAACCGAGGTACCTGTCGCGGAGATATGTTCTTCAAAAAGTATTTCTGAATGTTACAAACAAAATTACAATTCGTTCATAGAAGTTGTGCTCTCAAGCGAAGTCTGTTAACATTAACTTTAGGTCAGTAGCTCTCAATTTCTTCAAATTGAACTTTCACGGCCCACTTACTTACTAACTTACCCAAGTCGGGCCGTAGGAAATTTGTAAAAATTTCATTCTGTTTTTCAAAACTTTTGTTACAATGACTCTGACCACCTGGTGGTAGTACTTAAAAGAGCCATGAAACGAAAAAGTGCCTAGCGTAAGCCTCCCTAAACTGCAACTCAATGGTCAATCATTTCCGGAGCTAATGCATAGAAGTCGCCTTTAACAAAAAATGGCCTGTAGAGAACCCCAAATCCTCAAACGACAACAAAGTCAATGACGATAAGTCAAAATTTCATATTTCTTTTACGCATTAACGAATTACGGGTTAGAGTGTTATTAGTGGTGCCACTTGTGTTACAGTCCAAATTTCCTGTGTCGGCAAAAGATGGTTTTCCGTGAAGAGAAATACGCCTTAAGCTCAGCATAGGCTTGAAAAGCGTTTTGAAAATTCGATGGGTTCTTGATTTTGAACATGTCGTACGGCTATCGATTTTGCTTCACGCAATGGACCCTCAAAAGCGGTTGTTACATCAGAAAGTATCAATATATTTTTGAAAATTTTTATAGCTGCAAGGGAGAGCCGACATCCTAAAAGGCAATGCATAAAAATTTCGACATGAGAAAACTATTTTGCTGCCGCCGGGGAATGAAGGCACGGTCTAATAAATTCATGGCAACAAAATTGGATGAATTGAAGTTTGGATTGCTGTCCCATACGCAGTATTCTACAGATCTGGCCACCTTGAACTACTACTGCCTGTATGGAGATCTCAAAAGTATGCTTCAGGGAAAATGCTTCCAGTATCCAGAGTCTTAGAAAATATTTCTATAATTCTTCAAGAAGTCAGAGGACCGTTACAATGTTTGTATCATTTTTGAAGGAGACTATGTTGATGAATGAAGGCGAGAAAGCCCCGGGAATTATTGACCTCTGCATGAAATATAAAATGTTAACAGAATGTATGGCTGAATGCAAGTTGATGACTCTACTATGGTGTTTGTTGCATGTTTGGCTATAATCATAACCATATAATGCCACAAATAGCTAAAATCCACAAATGAAAACAAAGGAGCAAAAATAAAAACAAAAAAAAAAAAAAGAAAATACATAGCGAAAGAAAAAACAAAGCGAAAAAATTTACGCTGTAGTGCAACATGCCGCTAATAACTGCATAAATATTACAAGTACCACAAAATACCAACAAAGTGTTGCTTGCCACATAACGCGCGGTGTAGCAATAGCAATTTCACTGTAGTAAATGGTAGGTAAAGTTTACATCTACATATAAATGCTGTTTTGAGCAAAAAAACAAAAACAAAATAAAAAAAAAAACAAAAGAGAACAACTAAAAGGCATCATTTGCAGCTGTTCCTACTTAAAGCTCACATACACTTATGGCTAAACTCATAGAAAAGGAATAGAGGTGGAGAAAGAATGGGTAGGAGGGAGAGAGAGAGAGAGAGAGAGAGAGAGAGAGAGAGAGAGAGAGAGAGAGAGTGGCGTATTTTATTTTTATATAGCTACTGATGATAGTGCGGTTGTCGTTTTTATTATTGGCCTTAATGCCATAGAATACAGCATTCGTTTGCTTGTAGTTGTAGTGTTGTTTAAAAATGTTTTCAGTGCATTTTAGGCCTTTACTGTAAGTGAATATTTTTGTGTTCGAAGTTATAAAGTATGCAAGACTTCGTGTATTTTTGACATTTATGATTTGAACAGTTTTTCTTCTATGACTTTTTTCTCTATTTTTTATTTTTTTCTTTTTCTTTCTTTTAGTTTATGTGCTGCTTTCCAAGTCTATATAGTTTTTCTGGTATTTTAATTTTTGCTACTAGTTTTGAGAGTTTTTCTTTCTGCACTTTTCACGGTTCTCTTTTTATACTTGCATAATATAACGTCTAACATATTTGTTCCGCATTGCTTGTTAAACTGTCTGTCTCCACTTAACTATGAATTTAATAGAAAGAATGAAAGACCAATAAAACAAGAAAATAAATGAGTACATTTTTTCGAATCACTTTAAAACGAAACTTGGATACCCATCATTTAAACCAATATAGACAGATGAAAAACCTTAAGTGTAGATCGTTAACTCGATTAGTGTTAATGATGGTCGAAATTTTAGGTTACGACTTGTTGCAGTTTTTAATTTATTTAAATTAATTTTAGATAGTTTGAACAGAACTCAATCAGAGACAGAGAGAGAGAGAGAGAGAGAGAGAGAGAGAGAGAGAGAGAGAGAGTGCACTGCTTGGTTCCGAATATCGCTTTGCGCAAGTTTGAATTTTTGTTCCTGAAAACACAGCGCAACGCAAATACTTTTCGAAACATTTCCTTCAGCGAAAATTTTTTTTAAGACTTGAACTGTTGCCTTTGTAGGCTCAACTTGTCGTATTCTCGCTACAATTATGCGTAACTTTAGACTCTCCTCTCCTTTTTCATGACTCCGGCCCATATACAGCTGAAGCAGTTACCACAAATTAACAACATATTGCCTTATGCTGTACTTGCTTAGTATTTTTAACCAATCTGACTAAATTAGTATACTTTCATACCACTATAATGGACATCAAAGCATATATATATATACATATATGTAAGCTTGTATATACATATATGCCTATATACACATCAAAATTATAATATACGGACTTTATTGCTGCGGCACTTCTTATATTATGTGGTTTAACATTTTTATGGAGACAACTGTGCTCATATGTCTTAAGTTTGTCTGTTTATAGTTAAGCGTTGAATGGTTGAGTTGTGTCGACTTTAACTCATTTGCTTAAGCTCTTACTTGAAAGAAAAAAATTTCAAAATTACGAAGAAATACATTGTGCAGACGATATTTAATACAATTTTTTTAAGTCGTAAAGAATTTTCATCATTTTTGAAACCATTTGTAAAGTAAAGCATTTTGTTGCGTTTTTGCTTGAATAGCTTGAAAAGTAATTTTTATTTGACCTAATACTGGCAGCGACGGCATAGAAATTATAATCAGTTAATGTTCCATATTACTGCAATACAGAGGCTCCCCTTTATCGACGTATCGATCATAATCGCATGATTTGGCGGAAAGTTATAACTAATTGCACAAATTATAAGCCTAAGCCGCATATGCTGCCTATACAGGATTGCCCGCTAGAATCCTTGATGTCTCATGAAATTACTTGCATATCTAAGCGACTTGTCATGCCGGCCGATGTGTTTTCAATGTGTGTTCAAATTTGCTATTCTATCATCGTCAATAAGAGAATATGTTTGTCTTGCATTACCATGAACGAGAGAGTACATGATGGTTAGAATGAACAATGGATCATGGAAAAGTTCATAATATTTTCCTAATAAATGCTTTTAGCCCCTCGTAACTTTGGTAACGTTAATCTCATAAGCTATAGTAGGGTTTGTTACGTGGCTGCTCGGCATTGGTGGCTGGTAGGTGTCAACGACAAAGCCTTTCTTTAATGAAAAATGGAAAATCCAAACTAAAGTTTTAGTCTAAAATCGCTATAATTTTGTGGTCATAACGTACGAAATTACATGGATGCTCCACATCACTTTTTTCAGGTTGACACACTTTCCGATCGTGGAGCGATAAAATTATATTTCTACAACAAATTTGTCCATTCTACAAAACAAGTGTTTTACTCAAAAAATTAGTCTGTTGGATTGAATTCGTCCTCTCTGTTTGACTTGACGTTCTTTGACTACTATTTGTTCTGATATTTCAAAAATGAAATTTTGGTAAAACACCGGTGGAGGCGTCTTAGTTGAGGGCAATTGCTTAATTTTTGCGGTTACTGTTGAGAAAACAGCTGGCGGCATCGTACTTGATCGGCTAAAGCCCTGATACCTACATTCAAATTTCTTCTTTTTTTTTTTTTCTGTTATGTTGATGCACATGTCTCCAAAATACGTTGATATTATCAGTCATTTGCAGTTTTGGCCAGATATAAAGGTTAGATGTGTTTTGTCGTGTATGAATCCGGAGCATCATTGAAAGCACTGATGCTTCGTAACTTAATAATTATGTACGCACGTTAGCGTTCCACATACAAATTTACATTCCTTAGGTAATAATAGCCAGCCAGCAACAAAGGGTAAACTTGATTTTTAGAGTCATTACTAATTTACTTTCGTTATTAATAATACATATGTACGTCATATATATAAATATCATATATGTTATATATGAAATATATATTTATGATATGTATATTATAAATATATATATATATATATAAATGATATGGATACTGTTTATATCCTATGTGTATGCTTACTAGTAGTCGACATATGATATGTATAACATAGATGATATATATATATATACATGATATTATATGATGTATATATGATATGTATATGATATATATTATATATATATATATATATATATGTATAATATGTCAGGTTTGGGGTTTCAAATTTATTTTGCGTAGAGCACATCTGGCCATACATACGGAGAGGTTAAGGCATAACTGTGAGTGATTGGAAATGCAGCCACTGGGTCTGCGTTCACCTAGCTACCTTACTTACCCTGCCTATTTGATGATATCAAAAGAAAATTTTTATATGTTTGATATACACCTACATATACATACATATATTAAAAAACTAAAGCTAGTTAATAAAATTCCAGGAGAGAGATTGATTTTCTTATTTTTTCATCAGACTAAATATGAAAATGAATACAATATAAACTTTGGTGTAAGTGGTTTTTGTATGTGTACGGGGCAGTAATTGAAATAACGGATATCATTATAATGGTCATGGTCAAAGCTGGAAGGGTCAAGCTCGTTGTCAGCATTTTATCAATGCACACTCTCGCCTCTTTTCTCGTTTTCTCTTTATTATGCTTGGCTAAATTGTTTTTAGTTGCATTGTAAAAATGCTTCTGATGGCAAAAGAATTATCGACCTTTTCGTTCGCGCGGTAGAGCCTAGCCGAGATGCCTGCCTATGCTACTATCAACTGAATTCATAGTTATAGGCAACATATACAATAGTGAATATTGGGTCAATCCTGGTATAAAATTTGGAAGAACAAAACAGTGCATATCCTGTTCGCAGAATAAAATTGTTAATTATATGAAACGAAACGTATAACAGTCGTATGACAAATTCGACAAATTCTAGATACGTAAGCGGGAATCCAAATGAGTAGGCGAGTAGACAAAGGATCGCAACCAACAATTCAATGATTGCGAGTTCAAATTTCAAGTGCGGTAAAGTGTTCAATACAGGGGAACATGTGCTCTATGATGTTTATTAAAATCCTCACTTTACAAATTTATTTGCAAAATCTATAAAAAAT
This sequence comes from Glossina fuscipes, assembly GCF_014805625.2. Lineage (NCBI taxonomy): Eukaryota > Metazoa > Arthropoda > Insecta > Diptera > Glossinidae > Glossina > Glossina fuscipes. Next base: position 24,113,380 of record NW_023998416.1, read on the forward strand.
AAATGAATAAATAAATCTATGCTGGAAGAAATTCCAAGCTTTTCAAGAGAAATTTTATTTGCTTTTATGTGCTGCTTGTTGTGTTAAGTGTCAAGACATGTTTTATTTGCTAAAACTAGATCTGTTTCGATGAATGTCATATTTTTCCATTTCCACTGCATTAAAATTTTCATCTAAGATAAGTGGATTACATAAGGATACAAAAAAATTCATTAAACATATTTCACTTCACTTATGAATATTTAGTAGAATTAGAAAAACTTGCTTAAATAAAAATATTGCATAATTATTTTCTTGTTTTGAATTTTTTAAATAATTACACTTTTTATGATAAGTTTCAAGCAGTTGTTACACATTATAACCAAATGGTTGTTTCTATCCTAAACGGTTTGTCTTTTTCAATTTCTTATAGAAATTTTTCCAAGAAACACGGTATCACATAATGAATAAATCACTCTAAGCCGTAAAGTAAATATAAATGGGCGTCACACTCACCCACCGTAGATTTACATTACACATATATAATAATATATAGATGCCCTAAATAGGATTATAAAGTTAAAAAAAAAAAAAAAAAACAAACAAAGAAAAAAAAAGTGGAACAAATGAGTTTAGAACTTCGAGTAAAGTAATATAATATAAATAAGAATACATATGCAGCGTGCATATGCAAGCACAGACACGCATGCACGCATCCATTCCATATACATACATTGTAATGACGGTAAAGAAGCATAGTTGTTAAAGTTTAGTTAGTAGTAGTGTTCGGTTTAGTTGTTTAGTTGTTTGGTTTATAGCAAATATTACACTTTATTATTGTGGTTGGTTAGTCATATTTTTTACATTTTTTTGTTTATTTTTCATAAAGAATACACATATTTATAAAGCATAGAGCATTTGCTGAATATGCAGAGAACGAGTAAGAGAGAAAAATTGAGAGAAAGGGAGCTTTGGCAGTGACTGGTCTCTTTGCCCATATTGTATCCTCCTTATACTGTTGTCGTCGTATTCATACCGTTATACCGAACAGTGCAGGTCTTATGAAAGCAACCACATAACACATAAATTATCAACTTTAGTTTGTTGCTGGTCCTGCTGTTTTCGTTATCATAGTATTCATGGTTGTTGTTGCGGTTGTTGCTGTTGCTGTTGCTGTTTCTGTTTTTTTTTTTTTTATTTATTTTTTTTTATTTTTAGTATTATTGTTGTTGTTTTTTTAGCTAAAAGCTTTAAATATTGGTTTTCACAGTTATGAATAATAATAACTTGTGGTTATCTGCCTTTTGTTTTATTCTATCTAACAATGAACAATGAAAACAAGAGCAAAGAACATGTTTTGCGTTTATTCCACAAAGACAAAGTATTTTATCTCATAACATAGTATAACACACCTTGGCCTTGTTATTTGACAATGATTTTGTTTGTTATTAATTTTTTTTTTTTTTTTACATTTCCTTTGGGGCAAATTTTAATATAGCAAAAAGTAAATTCCACAAAACATGGGGAAAAGAGAAAAACAAAAAAAAAATAAAAAATAAAAAAAAAAATAAAGAAAAAATATAAACTGAAGCAATCTTTTTCAACAAGTTTTCATTTTCTTTCAACAATAACTTCGACAAATTGAAAAACAAAAATTCATCAAACTATGCCACAATGAGCAAACGATAGCAATGTATATCATTTTCCAGGAGCAAGGCAGAAGCTCAAAAGAATATTGTAATCTCCTTGTTTCCGCTTGAGTACCCAGAAAAATCGTGTACAAACCCATCATCGACACCATCGACATCATCAACACCAAGATTCATCAATGTGTATTGTAAAGGTATTGTGTTGTGTTGTGTTAATATTTTTCTAGTGAAAAAAAAATTCATATCATTTTTGTTCCACCCTCCGTTTTTTTTTTTTTTTTCTTTTTTTCTGTACATCGATTAACATGAATTTTTATTGAAAGGTTTTTTTTTTCTCTTGTTCCAACGAATGAACAAAAGGCATATCAACCCAGAAACTGGTAGAATTTTGAAAATCTCTTATGCATCAAATGGCATCGGAGATCACACCGTTCAAACCTATGCAGATAGTCATCATTCACTATGATTTGTTGTGTTTAGCAAAATCATATCACACGAGCCGAGAAAATAATTACAAAAACACTTAAAAATTTTGGCTTAATTTGAAGTCACATATGCCTGAAAGACCCTAAATAGCGACGCACAAAGCTGGAGGTTGTGCAAATAAGCCGCAAAGCGTCGCTGACTTTGCAAATACAAGAGTGTAGAGCCCGCTCAACGATTTTCTTTTACAAAAATATTTCAGAAACACTGCAGCAGTGTTGATGTTAATTATATAAACTATATATAAATTCAAGGCCAGTATGAAGTTCAGGCTGGGCAATGATCAGCGAGCCATCTTTCTAGCAATTAAAACAGGGCGCAGAGAACGAAACCAATAAGAGAAGTCTAAAAAGTATGAATTTAACGTCGACATGTTAATTGTGAGACGGACGATGGCGTATCTATACACTCCGTGTCCAATCTAAACAAGAGGTTTGATAAAGCGTGCAACGCTTTCATGCTAGGAGGAGTGTCCTGCAGCAAGAGTACTCAATACTGCTGGTAGATGCAAGCAGAATTAAGGACCGGGAGGTTACGGTTGTAAGCAGTAAAAGAAAGTAATTTGAAAACATTTGCAAGGGGATGATCCAAGGAGAACCCTATACAGAGTCCTAAGAAAAGATTAAGAGGTTACGCGATGAAGGATTACAGCATCTTTGCTCGCGCTGGGAATTTCTACCGCCATTGGTGACGAACAAGTGCACGGGCTCGATGGAAGGATTCTGGGATCCAAGATCCATTCAAGCGCATCCATTAAAAGATATTGGCAAAACACCGCCAAGTTTTCCAAAGCATTTCCGAAGTGCTTCAGGGGGGAGAATAATATATTATTCAACAACCGATTTAACGAGTGAGAAATTTTTCATTCGATAGCGAGTTCTTGATCCACAGCTTCGGAATTTACTCTACCGAGTTTATTCGGTATCGAGAACCTGAAACCAGTTGGTTTTTTCGGCAAAATTGACTTTAGGGTCTTGTATTTTTCATTTGTGTGGGGCCCTTGCGATATATAAAAAATAATACACACACTGATCAGTAGTTTATTTTTAAAACGTTTCAGTGTTTCGTCATTTCATTTTGTGGTTTTTCGTAATCTAACAGCTTGTTATTGGAGAGCCGTATTATACCTTTCGCTCTGCTT
>NW_023998416.1:24119131-24144075 GCF_014805625.2 Glossina fuscipes
TTCAGAAAAAGATTTAATTTTTAATATTCAATGATGAAAACTGGTGTTTATTAGCTTCGGATCAGATTGTTCTCTACTCTTGATCATAACACATATATAAGGGTGATTACGAAAAGTCAGCCCTTATGTGGAGAGAAAACTCTATATAGTCTTTATAGTCTTTTATAACGGAATCTGACAAATAATAAAACTTTTAAGAAATAAATTAAGTTTTCAGAATTTGGATCGTGTCATGTGATGTTTCCTGGCAATCTCCAATATGCGGGCGTTTATGAAAATTATGTCCTTGCATGAAAATAATGGGTACCTTTTAGTGTATTATTACCGAAACGAGTAATTGTATTAAACAAAGTGTACGGTATCTAACTGTCGGTCTTGTTCAACTATAATATCCTTACTTCTTTTTTTTCGAAGGGGTATTTTAATGATGCCCTAAGCTATTACGCATAACACGCTATTGCCCATCAAAGTGAAATTAGCTAATAAAGAAGATTCAAGAAGAAGAAAAAGGTTACATTTTTCTTATCTCAATGCAGTTAAGGCTTAAGAGGGATACTCGTAATCATCATGTCTTTAGAAAGAAGCTGTAGGTAAAGAAGATCGAGGGGTCACAGAGGGCGATATTGTCTATCGGGCATAACAACTTTCGCTGAATCGACCTGAGTAATCATTGAGAATCTCACATATATGCATAGATTCCGCAATTATAACGAGAATATTGTTTAAATAAAAATTTCAAGATACATCAACAGGTATTCATTAACGATTGAGCAATGTCGGAACTACCAAGCTTTTGGATAATAATTACATGCAACGACATGATTACTTCTCTTTATGTTGCATGTTTTATGGATGTAGTAAGATTTGTTGTTAATTTGTCGATCTTCTGCTCAATTGTTAACTATGTAATAAGCTTGAATACATTCTGCGAATTCAAGAAATTTCTCATTAAAACTAAATTCTAATTAATCTAATTACAGACGGATCAAGACCCGTGGCCTACAAACGTTACAATCCCTTTCGTGAAAGTATAATCTAAAAAATATTTTGAACTGGCAAATGCTCTCTCGCCCACAAGATATATAACGACAAAGATAGAGAGAGAAGAGTATTGTAATCAAACGCCAGAGAAATTACTGACGAGCCGCATTTATTTATTATATAATGGATTTGTGACGAATTAATGGCTTAGTCTTGGCATCAATATAAACACGCAAAAAGTTATATTCGGTGTCGGCCGAATCTCACATCCCCAGCGAAGACTTGCAATATTTGCACCAAATTTGAAATCGATATTTGTAACCAGGATGGTGCCAACAACAAATATCACACAGACACGCAGACGGACAGACATGGCTAAGTCAATTCAGAATTTCAGGCTAATCAGGAATATATATACTTTACAAGGTCTCTGAAACTTCCTTCTTGGTGTTAGACACATTATGGAAAAAAACAAAGGAAAATATATGTTTTTATATGGTGCCCAAAAGGCCTCTAATTTCCAATTAAAGATTTGACTAATGCAAATAAGCCAATCAGTGTTTGTTTTGCTTGGATAACTGCCACTTGAAACGAGCGATAAACAAATAGACTTTTACATCTAACAATAAATCACGTGTACGACTACGTACTTATATTTAGCATTAGAGCGTTAAATGCAAAAGAAGCTATGTTCAGCGTAGGGCTTTAAAAATAAGAAACTTCGCTTAGCGGCAGGCTATAATGGAATAACATGGAAATATAAAGTACAATATTTCTTAGATTTGCGTGCCAGTGAGAACATTAAAGTTTTCTTCAGAGTTCGTATCAAGTGCTTAGCTGTCATTTTTCGTTTGTTAAGACGAATTAAGCGTATGCAATGAAACGGGTAATAAATTTACATTTTCTTTCTCCGCATAAATGTGAGAAGTTATGGACGCTTGGTAGACAGTTGCAAAGAAACCATCACGAATGAAGGGATATGTGGAGTGGTGGACGCGTAACACTCTAGAGTTAAGACCACATGAAAATTTATGCTAATTATGAATGAAGCTTTACAACCTAAATAATGAAATTAATATATAAAATTTTTAGGTTTTAGTTTTGTGTGCCATTGGCATGGAAATTTTATGAAGGGTAGCAGGCGATTCACTGGTGCACATAAACTTCAAGTGACTTTTGACATAAAACTTTTAAACATGTTGGCGGTGCGTACCGTTTCATAATTAAATGATTAAATGGCGGATTGGGCAAGTTTAAACGCCGAATGAAATTGGAACAAACATCACAAAAAAAAAAAATGAAAAAAGAAATAGAAAAACGCAATAAAAAAGCAATCGAAAATGTGGTATTTTCCTGAAAAGACCTTATATGCGTATGCGCCCGTCCTCTGATGTATGTATAAAAATTACGAAAAAAAAATTATTTAAATATGTTGTCTACTTGTGTATATGCGATTTTCTTTTATTTATTTTCAAACACACATGTACACATTTTACTTTTCTTTTTTTTTTTTTTAAATCAGGATTTAATTAAAAAGCCAGCATGTATACCAATGTACGGGCATGCAAATAAAAATTACATACGAGTACTTGAACGTATGGTGAAGTACTTGTTTATAAAATTAAACAAAAAAAAAAAAAAAAAAAAAAAACCAAAAAAAGAAAAAAAATCTGTACATGGGGAAAAAACGGCGCATGCTTTAGCACGAATTTTGTGGACCCAACATTTTACAAAGCCCCTCTTGGCCCTTTACTCTACCGTAAGAAGAATTTACTTAGGATATCTAAAGATCAGATAGAATATTTTATGCATTTTGCTCTTCTCAGAGTTTTGGATTTATGCAAGTTAGCTTGTAAACGTGGTCTTGGCTTTTATCCACACAAACTTCTATTCAACGAATTGTTTAAAATCTTACCGGCAAAAAGAAAAAATTGTTTTCTCGTAATGAAACTAACATCACTGGTGGCACAAGCAGGTATTAAGTTTGGGTCGATGGATGCAAAACCCTTGACTGAAGATAGATTCGTCTTTTATTATGCCGATCGAGTCAAAATCACTTTCTGATTCGATTTAAGCGTGCCTGTCCGTGTGTCTCTCTGTGTTCGTCTTTCCACCTTGTTTTCTTGAATTCAACCTACGGGCAATAAATTTTTGAGATATCTTGATGAAATTTGGTACACTGGCATGTGATGAGCCAAAGAAAAACGCTATTGTAAATGATGCGGATCGGATAACTTTTTGCGACCATTTGCCATATACCGTCGTATGAGTAATTGTGAAATGTTCTACGATACTTAATAGCGCATCGTGGCCCAGCATAGTGTTTTTGCTTGTTTAGCATAATTACAAACGATATAATAAAATTTTTATACCTTAACGTTGCCAACAAAAGGTAAAGGTATCTGATAACATGTACGCATGTACACTTAAGTACGCTTTACACTTTATGATATCTTTTTGTTCTCTCTTGAGAATTCAAAAATATAATAGCAAATGTAGTAATAATATATATATGTATATATATATATATATATAAATATATTAAGTATACTTCATAAAAGATTACATTTTGTAACATACTTTATGGCGCAAGCAGTTATTAAAAAGTAAAAGTTTAAAGAAGCTGTAGTTAAAATTTTTAGTTTAGTGTCAAAAAACAAACAGAAAAAAAAAAAAAAATTATATTCAAAATTACATTGTATCCTATGGCAGAAAGCTGGATAAAACAAAGTATAAAATTGTGTTGGTAAAATCAGGCACTAATCTATGAAATGTGTATACTGCGGTTTATCCGCAAACGGAAATTGCTTTTTGTGTCACTTTTATTAACAAGGAAATCTCTATAGTTTTGTATTAAAATTCGATATATCAATGAACCTAAGTACAAAAGAATATGCCATATAAACCACAAAATGTAAAAAGAACAAAACGAAAAGTAATTTATTTCAAAATACATATATATATATATATATATATATATATATTTAATACCCTACACCGCTTGTGGTACAAAGGTATGTATACTAGGTTGGTGCGGATGTATCCAAGACATAGAAGGACTAGAAGTAACCTCATCTATTATCATACCCATCGGTTCAGAATCACTTAATGAATCGATATGAAATTATGTGTTCTTCCGTCCCTCCATTCACTTCGTTCTGTTCAACCACCAGGCTTGAAATTTTGAGGTATTTTTATGAAATTTGGTACAATAACGTCTTTAGGACCAAGAACACATATTATCGCAAATGGTTGGTATCGGATCATAATTTCACCTACTGCCCATATAAGGGATTATTTTGAAAAGTCTTTATATGAATAACTGTACCTGTTACCCACTGTAGTGTTTTAACGGGTATGATAATTTATTTATGCTTTTCATATATGCTTTCCAGATATGTTGAAACTAATCTCTATCGAACGCAAGCACACAGCCATATAAATATTTAACTCCATCAAATTGATCATTTTTTTTTTATTTTTTGTTGTTTTTGGATTGTAAAACATATTCTCTCTCGCTAATGGATTTTTCTAAAATATAATTTCATATAACTTTTAGTTTAATTCTTTGAAAATCACATCACAAAAGCTTACTTTCATTGTGCGTGTTAATGTTTAGTTCGTTTCAAATGATTTCTTAGAAATGTCATTTTATATCAGTTTCAAGACTAAAGTAAAGAGTAAATAAATAAATAAATGCAAATGGAAAAAAAAAAAAGGAAAAACATTTAGTTGCTCTTTTCGAGATAAATGGAAAAATATCCAAATATTAAAAATAGAAATTTAAGTAAAGAAAGCATATTTTGCAATATTAAAAATTCTTTTCATCTTTTTCATAAAATTGAAAAAAAGTTTGCAGTTTCTCGTTTCCTTGCCTTTTTATTTTCTTCTTAATTCCCTTCTTCACCTTTTACTTACGTCACTTTCAAGTTTTATAAAACTCAACAAACATTTGGCAGGTAAGAGTTTTTAAAACTGCTTTCCTCCTTTTATTCGAAATTAAGTAAAAAAGGTGTTTTCACCTTAAGGCGAACACTTAACATGCGTCACTTAACCGTGAGGAAGGTGTAAGGCCGTTGGCAATCAGTTTTTTGCTTCATTGTAATGGAATGATTTCGGAAATAGTCAAAAATAATGTAAGAAGACAATTGTAGGCGTGGCAAAATTTGATATGGTCAAAAGATTTGATTTTTCGAATAGAATTGTAGTAGTAGTTTATGGGCACATAAGCCTTGTGTATCTTCTGCGTGTGTCTTCTAAAAGCATCACGCAACTTAACCCGAACGATTTTTACATTACTTGCAACGCAAGGCATACGTTTGCGTGCAACACCCAGAAAGACTTGAGGTACACAAATCTTTTATTACATTAATCGATTCAGTCTTTCTTTCTGAATTGCATTAAGCTTATCTGTCCATCTGTCCGTTCGCCAATCATGTTTTCTCCTGGTCAAGTCGCAGTTCTTGCGATATTTTGATGAAGTTTGGCACACCAACTTCTTTTGGCTCTCGGACGAAAGCTATTGGAAATGGTTTGGATCGACCTATTTAACTAACTGCTTCCCACATAAAATCTTGTTTGGAGAAATCTTTATGTCAACAAGTGTAGGGATGTGTAGGGTTATTGATAGTGAGCCCTGGTCTACTAAAATGTCTTTGAAATAAAATTCTCTAGAGTATACTCGATAAGTTGATCTAAACATATTTTCTTAAATAAAGGACTGCGCTGCTGCTGCCTAAAAATTGAAATTTTTCATTTAAACAATCATCAATTACACAAAAATTAATATTTCTAAAAAGTCCCATGTATTTCGTTAGATATATATATATATATATATATATATATATATATGTTTTTTTATTCAAGTATCGAGAAGCCACGAGTGTAACGTGTAAACCGTCTTAAGATAATAGGAGTCCATCAATGGCACCGGAGCCAAATAATTTTATTCTACTCCCTTTCCCGCCGTTTCGAAAACTTTTTTTAAATTAAATATTTTTCAAGCTGTAGCGAAGGTGTTATCTTTTAACTTGATCTGTCTGTTGCCAGCTTCAATATTCTTATATCAATTGTTACAAGTATGAGAATTCCAATAACTATCGGCTTGGTATGGATATATATGAATCAATTGCAATTTTTAACTCGATCCAATCGGCACTATTTTTGTATATAAAAAAGACTCAGCTACAATTGATATCAGAGGGGTACAAACTAATCGAAGACTTAAACTCCTTAATTGGGGATATATATGCAGGATCCATTCTTCTTTTCTATTTTAATTTTTGTGATAAACAAACAGGCAAACCAAGTTCAATCGACTGAAAAACATCTTTGGAGGATACACATGAATAGAAGAAAAAATTAATATACGGTGAACATAAAAACGGTTTTCTAGACTCATAGCAATTGATTGATGGGAATCATTTTGTTTCTCTACTTTTATAAGGGTCCAATGTATTTTGCACTATTTTTCTATGAATTATAGCTACTAATTTTTAGTCGTTATGGACTTGGATGTGATTGGATCACATCTATTTTTTGTAGTGGATCGACGGTCGTGCACTAATAATACTTACGGCGAAGACTGATTTCTAATTTAGGGCTTGGCGATCGTGATAAAAGGCTCACATTCAATTGACTGAGAACCCTAATCTAATGCTTATATCCTATGGTCTATTTATAAGTGTTACGAATAGGAGGATGATTCTAGTGTATCCTCATACCTTGTTGTTAGGTAGTAGAAGGTATATATTCTTTTTACATTTTATTGTTTCTTCTTTTTTTAGACTCAGGTGCGTTTCGTGTTGGCGTTGATGACAAGTGTGCTTAGCACACACTTAAAAAGTGATTCTTGTGTATATTGCTATATAAGAGTTTCGTATATATATATTTTTTGCACTCTTTACACATAACGGCAATTGTTTTCAGTTTCTAAGGAATAATAAAGGCTAGAATGCAGTAAAAACTTTGTACTGCAAAGGTAAACAAAAAATATATATATATATATATATATATATTTAGACGTGAGAATGTTAAAGAATCTAAAACAAGTCGTAGAGAACAGACGTTCGAAACAAAATCTAACATATTTGACCTAATCTTCTTTGTTTTATGTTTGTTTTAACAATAACTCCTCTTTTCTGGTATTTGACGCCTCGATTAGGGTACAAAGTCAATGTGAATTTCTTAAGAAACAACACATAACTCAATCATTTGCCAAGACTAGACACGCATATCGCCGCTATTGACGAATCCATATATAATTTTCTAGTTGTGAGAACAATGAAAGAATTTGAACTAAACTAATGGTAAGTGTAGCAAGAAATTTCGTTTGAAAGTTGCCACTATCGAATAGTCATATGGGCACTTGTACACTTGTACAGCATCCTACACCTGTATGTCATTCTATAGAGGGAGAGTTAAATTTCATATGTAAAAAGTTTCTTTCAAATATAACGTTCAAGGGGCAACTAAAGACAAGGCCGTAAACTGTTTCTTTGGAGGTCGTCGGGGTTAAATAGGGTTAACTGACGTTAATACCTCTCAGTAAATGCAATTCCGCGCAATGAATTCACAATGGATTCCACACCCTTCTTGAGCAGTAGATTTTTCCATAGATTTTTGAAGAGTCCAATATCCCTTAAATATACCGCGATTTGGTTTTGAATATATTAAGAAACCCCTGTACAGCATGATTGCGGGGTTACTTTGAAATAAGTTCGTCGACTAGTCGCGGCCCACCCATTCAAACTCATTGAGCCAATGTTTCTTTCAGTGGACGAACTACCATTCAAGACTTTTAGCTATACAGACCCTATCGAGTCCAATTTTACCCTTGAACAATGAATTTATGATCAGATTATTGCTAATTTTCATATCACATTGTGACAAGAGACTTTGAAAAGTTTTTGAATTCGGAATAAGGAATTAAGACAGAAATCGCTCTTGAATGTCTTGCGTTTAACAAATTAAAGCAAAAAAGCAACTTTTATTCTCTTAACATATGTTTCCTTCAATTACTGAAAAATACTTAGAAGAATTAATGAATTTAGTATCGAATACCGTCAATTCTTATCTGAGAACGATAGTAAAGGGATGACATCATTGCGGTAATAAATGAAAATTCAATTAGTCGCTAAAAGTTTATTATGAAATTTTTTTCAATTTCTCTTTCGTTCTTTCATATTAGAAACTTGTTACCCAAATTGACTTTGTTTTTGCGACTTAATAATATACTCTTTCTCGGTCCTTTATTGTTAGTCAATCAAACTTGTTTGCCTGCGAATTTTATGATGACATCAATTTTATAGCAAGGACAGAGTAATCAAAATAGGGAAAACCCAAAGGAAATAGCGATTAAAAGGAATAAATAAAGTAATAAGAATGTTTGTACCATTCAGCGGAAAAGGGCTCACTCACATTTTGCATCAACGCGACATTCCATGCTAGTTTGGCTAGGTACGTCCATCCGTCTTAGCTGCACAGTTCATAAGTGTAAATAGGAAACTTTGCCTTATGTTATGCTTGTTTGGTCGCGACAAGTCAAATTCGAAAATAAATGCGATCTCTCCTGTGTGTTTGAAAAACTCTAAACTACAACGTTTAGCAACATGCTGTGGAAATGCTGTCTATAAAAGCGTCCATAATAGGCAAAGGGACTTTAAACTCAAATGTCTAGGGGGTATTTACATAATATTCGGTACAAGTATATTGTAAGGCCATTTAAGAACTCAATGCAAAAATGGTTTTTAATCAACCGACGATCATAAATGATAAAATAGTTTAATCCCAATTAGGTCACGTTGAACCTTTGGAACTTGTTTCAATTTTGAACTTAAATTTTTTGTTTGTTTTATATAGAATTCTTTTACAATTTTTTAACATTTAACACCAAAAAAAAAAATGTATGTTTGTAAATTTGCAGTTAGTCATAATGTCAAAATTGAAGCTTAAAGCAGAAAGAAATGCTTTATATTGAACAGGAAGCAAATCAATCGACCCAAAATTCAAGCCAAAGACGCGTTCTAGAACTGTGGACACACTTTTTAGAACCATAAGCGCAGTATTACATTTCATAATTCCTTTGTATCGGACTTCGAAGACGTTTTAATATCAGTGGCAATGACAATTTTGAGTTTGTCTTTATAGGCAAGAGTCATAAAGTGAAGGAGAACTCTGGCTACGCTAGTGAAGTTGAAGCACCTTGATGAAGGACTTGTTTAGCCATCTGTATATATGAGACGTCTACCGTCTCTTTGAAGCATATGATTAGCCATCTGTCAATAAGAGACGTCTCTCGTCACTTTCCAATACATTTGGGTTTTCTCAGTAATTATATTCCCGATATTTAATTCGGGCGAAGAAAGCTAGAGAGCGAAATGTTACAAGAGTGATTTTTCAAAATCCATATTCAATTCCTTTGCGATAACAAATAATAGTCACTTGCGGTTGGTGAACTTTGGATTTTCTTGGCTTTTTTCATATCTTCACTGCGAATAGATTGGTTTGAACTAAGAGGCGTAGCTTTTAATTTATAAAGTCCATTTTCCAGAGCTGGAAAGCCAGTTTCAGTTATGATACTGTCGATGGGCGTCCTATGAAAAGAAAAGCTACCTGCTCGCAGGACTTGGCGGTAGACCGATTTATGTTTGTTGATATTACATACGAAGCTATTGCCATAAATTATCAGACCATAGTCAATCTTGCTTCAAACAAGCATTTTGCTAAGATAGGGAATAGTTTGTTTACAGACAATCTTGAATTCTTGGTATACGGAAAAGAAAATCTAATTTATTTTATTGAACCATGAAAGGAAGAGGAGATCCTTTTGGAATGCGATTTATTAGAGGAAAGGAACCAGAGAGATGATTGTTAACTCTAATTTTAAACCGCCTTTGTAAGGTGAATGATTTGATGTGGTCGAAAAGTTTGGGTCCAAGATTCTATTATTTCATGAGGCTTAAAACAACACAAAGAGCCATAACTTGAGAGAAACGTAACATGAGTCCTTTCAGAAATGGCTTTAAGTAAAATAATAGATATATGGAAGAGGATGTCCATGCAATCTCCTTGTTATTTTGTAATCAGGTTCTTGGATTCTCAGGAAACCAAGATAAACTAGACACCATATTTTTCTCCATTAACTTTGGGAGAGACAAGATAGAAACGAGATTGGATGATAGTGCGTTGCGATGGAGATGTTTTCAGACTTCAGACATGCTAAGAATGTGGTCAGTCAAAATACCGTCGAGTGATTTCTTTTAACTTGTATTGGTGACAGAGCACTGACTATTTGGTATGAAATGCGATCTAGGGCGGATATCGATCCTTTTGATATGGAATGAAAGTGGTTTTCTAAGTGTGTTGAGTACGAAAAAATCGATTCCATATAATTCTTTTGTGTATTATTTACTTTTCATTTATGATATTATTTAATAAAAATATAAACTTTATTAAGGCTTGCATTTATATAATATACTGGATTGTCAACAACATAAGGTGTCGTTTCATTCTTTGGGCATTATTTTCTCTTAAATTATCAATAAACAGTCAACAACGTGCACCATGACTGAGAGAAATAAATGTGTGGTAAGCAACCAAGCAATTTACATTAAGCATATTTTTTGCAAGTAAATACTGTTTGGCTTATGCAACAACGATCTCATAAATTTCAAAGTCAATGAACCGACAGCCACATTATTTCACTCTCGGTGCACGGTACACAAACAAATACACACGCACACATACCACAATTGCTCAGTGCTTTGATTTTACTTAAAATACTTTTTTATAAAGATGATAATGATGATGATGATGATGATGATGATGATGGCGATGGTGATGGTGATGGCGATGGTGATGGCGATGGCATTCACTGCTATATGTTTACTGCTCTTGACTTCTTTTCCCTTTTGTTTTCAATTTTTTTGCCATCTTCTGTTTGTTCTTCAATAAAATTTACTGTCATTATAATTTTTGCTTTTCGGGTAAAAGTTAGCAAGACGAAAAAATGATTGTATTTGCTTTCTTCTCAACATTTAGTTGGTCGGTCATCAGTATTCCCAAAATGTATAACTGCGTATTAAGTTTCTCTGAATATTTTCTGATTTTTATTTTTACTTATTCTTCGTTTTTGTTTTTTGGTTTTTTTTTCTTTTTTCTCGGTTTTTCTTTTCTTTTCTCTTTTTTTTTTTTTTTTTTTTTGTTTTTGTTCTTCTACCAACTATTTTGAAGATATGAGGAGAATAATATGCCAGTTGGTTGGTTATGATTTGAATTTAAGTGTCAGTGTGTCGGTAAATACGTTCTCGATTGCAAACATGAACCAAATACCATAACGCTGTTGATAAAGTTTTTGTTGTTTCACATGCATAAGGATATTATGTTAAGTATAATTTCTGCACAAGATTTATGAATCTAATAAATCATTTGCATAAATTTCATAATTCGCCAAATATGGATCATGAGAATCTTTTTTTCGTTGAAATTTCTTATTGAGTTAAGGTAAATATTTAGAAAAAGAAATTTTCTTAAACGCAATTTCGTTTACTTTGACGCGTTTTAGAAAAAGGGAAACACTACTTAACCAGCTGCTGTCATCAACGACAACTTGAAAATTTGAATTATGTTGAATTAACAAAGAAATCATTTAATATCAAATAATTTAAAAAGAATTTCTATATGATATTCTTGAAATACACGTGTCTTTAAAGGGCAACGTTATAGGGCCGTCTCTTTAAATTTGCATTAAAAAGAAAAAAAAAAAAAATTCAAAGATTTATTTATTATACTCTTTTTTAGCAAAGAGTGGGCAAGTTTCGGAGAAAACAAAAAATGAAAAATTTTTTTAGGTAAAAAGGTCTTCATATCGTTTGCCAGTTGTAGTACAAGGTTATATTAAGACTGCGGGAATATATGCAACACCAACGCACTCCTTATATTATATCGATTGGCTGGAGATGAATTGTTCTTTTTGTCAGAATTACTTCTTCGTGGCTATAAATAAAAGGTTAGGCTTCTTAAGCTTTTATTGTTCAACAAATTAAATATTTTTTAAAAGCCACAAGCTTTTATGAGTTGTTATTTTTTTGGATAGGCTTTACTGCGAGCTAAAAAGTGTATTGCACTCATCCAAGCTCTTAGTTTGCTTCAGCTTAAAGATTCTTACGGATGCTGATAACTACTTTGGTTCAGAGCATCGTTCTGGCGGGTTGTACCTGCAGATGATCGCGCATTCGCACAAAGTGTGACAGATAGATAGTTTTATTTGTCCTTTCCAGAACTAATACTGAGGAAATGTTCCTCTTCTTCAACTGAATCCTCTGAGAGTTACGACGCATGCACAAGTCAGTTAGTCATTTCCCCGTAATTTCAGTAACTCCAGCTTATGTGTTAACCGTTAATCGTTTTTCTTACCGCTGCCCTACACTACGCTGCCAAAAGCTAGCTAATCTTTCCAGAGCCTACTGTGATACCAGGCCCTTAGTGCTTAGTGAGGCGCGCTGACACATCAAAGAAAGCTTCAAGCGCTTAAGAATACCTTTCTACCATTTATTCCATTAAAATGCGAAATTATTCAAATAAAATTTTATATTAATCAAATCTAACTTTTAAGTTTACTACAATACGTGTACCACTATCCGCTTACTTTACTTATCTAGCTATGTCAAGGTAATTATTAAGAAAGAGAAAGTCGTTCATTTTTAATATAAAAAAATACGGACTGTTTACGTTGTCATTGGAATCAAGGTTACGCAAAAATTTCAATCTGACCAAATGTAATAATATACTGTGTTGACGTAGCTGGAGAGTTTATTGCCAGTTTCAATGGTGACACGAAAGCTAATTAAATAAAAGTTTAAAAAACAACTTTTTGAGATGTATTTTTGATGTTGTCGGTAATAAATTATTAAAGTTCTGTGATAAAAACAATTAACTGTACTTATTTTAGTTCACGTTGGCTTGTGTTTGGCACTTTCAGGCGCACTTCATACAAAAGTTAGTATTTATCTACGCAAGAATGTCGAATATCTTGTAGTTAACGATGGAAATAAAGCAAGAATTCATATTTCTTTGCTTCCATCAACCTTCTTTCAACTCCATAGGACAATTTTTGAGATTATATTCTATAGTTTATAAAAAAGTAAGCCTTTGTGCGAGAAAATATATCCAAATTTTTTTCTTTCATATAAATAAAGCCAAATTAAATTAAAAAGCAATAATCGAAGACACTATAGTGCAAAATGATCGATGTAGATAGTTATGCCAAATAGCGGAAGCTATTAAATATATAGCACATCAGGATGCACATACTTCGCAAATAGAGCATCCAAGCAAGCACAGATATAGTCTTGTGGGAAAAATAATTCATTTAGCTCTTCTAGAAAAATACAACGTGAAGACAGATATTCCATATTACATAAGCATAATCCGGAAAATGTGATGCACACAACGAAGTATTCACATTCATCCTAATTGAAGGAATAGTAATCCACAATAGACGCGATATTCTACGAAATTAATATTATAAATACGTAGGTTTTAAGCAATACCCAAAAGAGAAGGAGATTGAAAAGGACTTCATCAACCGGACTTATAAGATATATAAAAGCAAACTCAAGCAATAAACGCGTATGCAATCTAATTACTAACTTATATATTTGCAATTCTATCCTGGTCGCAGAGAGACCTGGATGGTTTGAACGGAAAAATGACAACAGCACTTGCAAAAAGCGCACATCATCATCTAAGATCATTAATAGAAACAATCGATATCCCAAGAAAGCTCTAAGGAATAGCATTATTCAAACATTCAAATTCTTCATGATCAACAAATATAAAAACTTCTTATATACTTTTAACCCGCAGCATATTGATCTTCCACAGATCCATATTAAAAGTTTATTGATAACCTAACAGAATTAAATCTAAAACAGTAGCCACATCCCAACCACTTGCAATATAAACCTAATGAAAAAATGGAAAACAGAACTATTTTATCGAAAATATGCAAATTTAATCAATAAACAAAATTGACCTCAAAAATACCATTAATCAAGATATTTTATCCACTGCAAAACAATAATCGATCTCAGTCGTTGTGGAAGATGTGGAACTATTACGGAAAGGGTTTCGCAACAGTTATTCATCATTACCATCCGATCGTTGCAAGCAAAGACCCGATATTTTAGGAAAAATAATAAGCGTACTAAGCACACTAAGGCAACTGCAAATCAGCGAAAAGACGGCGTGTTATCACAAATACCATCCGAATCAACGACTGGGAATCAACGCTGTACTATATCAGAACTAAGTAACAATCTTTCAGCTATAAGTGTTGCAAATGGTCCAGACATGATAGCTGTAGACAAACAAGATAAAGCAGAAAAAATAATCAATTTTGTAGTCACGTACGACAACGAAATTTAAAAACACAATAAGCTCAAAAGCAACGAAATATTACCGAAGAACACCGTAAATCCACAAATGGCAGACGTAATTCCCATACTGTCCGGAAATTTATAATTGAAATACAAAAGGCAGGCCTGGGCAGTGACTAGCATAACCGATATAAGACCTGGATTATATCCCAACAGAGCGTAAACTTTGGTCAATGACCTGATGGGTCAATTCCAGCACTGGACGAGAATGTAAAATTCACAATAATATAATATAATATATATGTGTATATAATAGTGTTAATAAACTTTTAAATTTACATTGTAGTGTGTTAGAATTTCTAATTGTCCAACAGAAACCTTTGGATTTTTTTTTTCTTTGCTGTCACTTTAAATTTCTCTACCACGCATTGTGTATTTTAAGGTGTCCTTCCGTATAAGCCCAATATAATCGAGGAGGGTAAATCAAACTGGTATAAAGCAGTTCCGAGCTTTAAGTTCAAAGCTAAAGTCGCACAAACTTTTATTGACAGTAAACGGTCTAACTAAATCGAAGTACAGTCTCAGATTCATTAAGTAAATATCTACCATGAATACGATGCGACATAATTCGACAGGTAACGATCGTGGAAAAATTTACAATTTTTGAACATAAGTCAGACGAGGAGAGATGAGTGACTAAGTCGATGTAAATTTTCAAATTAAACCAATTTCTTTTATCTTTGCTACGTGAAAATCGCATGCTATAATGTTATCTAAAAAAAAAAGTGGCGACGGATTTATTTAGTTATCATTTATCTCCTAAAATGGAAAAAAGGCAAATAGCGAAATGAAAAATGGATTAAATGTTATTTTCTTTCATTTTTTTTTTTTTGGCAAAACAACTGTTTTGTTAGATTTTTAATAAATAAATTCTTAATGTAAATTTCAAGCCCAGAATATTTTTCATGCTACGTTTATTCTCTGTTTATTTATTTATCCGCTATTTTTTCTGTTTTAACCAAATTATTTCAAAAGCATTTTTTTAACAATTTCTTTACTTTACATAACAAATCAATAAAACCAAATATTTACTAAATGATTCAAATACATCTGTTTACCAACGCTAATGAAATTGATTAAACATTAAAATAAAAAAAAAGAAAACAGAATCGATTTGTACCGAGAAAGTTTTATTCAGTTTAAGCCGAATTTTTAATATTGAACATCGTTTCTAAACGAAATCTTTAATGAAGTGCTTCTATATAGTTCTTCAGGATAATCAAAAATGCCTTTCAATTATAAGAGCTCGCACTCCATAAGCAGTCTATTACCATAATTGTCAAATTTGAAAGTAGATAAATCCTTTTTCGTTGCTTTTCGTTTTTGAACTTAACGCAAACCAACTGCAGCCTGTCTAATTTTCGTATTCTTTTTCCTTCCTATCTCTTTTAGCCACTAGGTAGCAGAGTAAGTGGGGGCTAAATTGTTACCAGTTATAAAAATCGCTCGTTCTTTTCTAAATTGATGAAAGATTTTTCAGCTAAGCTAAAAGAGAATCCAATGAAAACTGCATACCCTTAGGAACCAAATTTTATTTTTTTATTGACCTTAGATTAAAGTTGAAAAATTAATCCAGAAAAGAATAATATTCTCTTCTTCTTCCTAAGATAGGACTTCAGAGTTTCACTTATAGTAATCTACGTAGGCTTAAATTCTCGCATAATATCTATGGTTCTTAACTTTATCCAAAATTGCATTACGAATGAAATAAAAAAATTACATACATATATAAAGTATATTGTCCAAGTTATATGTAACATGGTTTCAGAAATTCCTTTTTTTTTATCTATATATATATACCTGTGTAAGAGGTTATCCACAAATTCGTGGCGTAATCCGACTTGGCTTAACCAAAGTTCCTTGAGTATACTCACTCATCAGTGATGGGAGTTTTTCTTATCCCTGTAGACATTAAATAACGGTCGGAAACGACTAAAGCTGTGTTCTCATCTATTCCAGTAGAGGTTGTCTGGCCAGAACCAGAAGCATAATTTTTTCTCGCTACAACATACATTCAGCCGAATAAAGCAACTGCTTTTAAGATCCGCATGGGAAGTCGAGTAGGTAGAAATCACGAATATCAAGCCAATGTTCCAAGTGCGCCAAATCTCAAGTGCGGTAAAGTTCCCTTTATAATCGTAGCTTCGGTAAGTACTCAGATGGTAGAAGCATAACACTAACTGATTGGGCGCACGCCCGCTGCGGCCGTCTTCCTATATTTTTTTTTTCGTGATTTCGTTCTGACCATCACCATGTTATATGAATAGGCGGCATTGTCTTAGCGATTGATCGTACTAAAAACATAAGAATGCTTAAACTATGACACCACAGAGAATGACATCCATGCGAACAAACAGCAGAGGTCAAAGTAAATAGTTCAAGGAAATAATTTTCGATTCGAAGTAAACAGTCTTGTGTCTTTAGGCTCAAAGTGCTAACAAAAGAACTTGAGTCGAAGACTTAAACTATGATATTGTAGAGAAGAAAATCGATCAGAAGCAACGGCAGAGTTCGGAATAGTTTTCGCAAAAGACTAAAAGTACTAACAATCGAACCGTATCCTAAAGCGTACGCTATGGCATTATAGGCATCAACATCAGTTAGGAGCATTAGCAAAGTTCAAAGTAAAGGATTTACAATATTTTTACTGTATATATAGCTACCACAAAGTGGTGGTAAACACCTTCACTGAGATTGTAAGCCGCGAACACCGACTTGTCAGACGCGAGTATTATCCTCTCGGCTATGCGATAAACCACTTGATCTCTTAATAAATCTTTTTCGACAAACACTTTCGCTTACTCTCTGCACCCAATACATATTAGTCAGGTAACGGGCTTTGAAAAAGAGGGCATACATCGAAAATTAACTTTTTTCATCAAAGTTCAAAGCATACATTAAACGTTACCTATATCAAACAATCCTTACGTGTCCGCACATATTCCATCTGCCATCAATCCATATAAGAAACTTTAAAAGTACGATCGTAGGTAAAATAAAACGATTCTTTATTGAACGCAACATGTTGACGGATACCGGAAAATTTGATTTCCGAGAAATATGATATATTGTGTATGCCGTTATCAATATTTGTATGAGACAAGAAGATAGAAAAAAAAAAAAAATAAAATAACAAATAAACAGACAAGAATTCCATGCATATGACAAGAACATTTGAAACGGTTGAACAGTTGAAACGTTATTTTGATATTGAACGTACGACAAACTTTGTAACGGTGTAATAGATCAACAAGCAGTCATTTGACTTACTTTTCATATTCTCCAGGTTTATCTGTTGCAGGCGGGAAATTTAATGGAATTAAAATTTTGTGATTATCATGAATACAAATACAAAAATGCAATGAAGCCGGAGAGTAGCTTCTTATAGCTTTTCTGTCTGCGCTGCACATATCACGAATTGTAAGCAGCAAGTGTTCATCGATTGATGGGCATGAGAAACGTGTACAGAAAGCCAATTAGCAAATTCCTTATCTATATAGATCTATATATACATGAATCATCCATATTGTCAATAAGAAATCTTTACCTAGGCTATAACGAACACTCGGTCAGATTTAACTAGAATTTACATCATTGATGCATTGAGGCGAAGGCATTACACAAGTCAAATGACAATTTTAATATTTTTTTCATTCGAGTGCAGTGAACATAAATAAATAATCAAAATTGCAATTTGAGCTGCATGTTAGAAAAACATAGACAATCTAATGTATATAAGTCCGTTTTTTCAAAAAGTGAGGAAAGTAACAAAAAAAAAAAAACAGAAACATCAGAAAAAAAAACAAAAAAGAGGAAAAATTGAAAACGAATAAAAATAGAAAATAAATTTTATTATCATGCATGAGTTGAGCTTTGCGACAGTGTATAAATATATAAATGAAATCATGTATGTCGGTTTTTTGTTGCTTTAATTTCTCTGGCAGTTGTGTAAATATCGGTATAAATGTAAATAATAGAACACATCTATAGAGACTAAAAGTAAGTAAAAATCACATAAATTGTATATGAAATGATATTTATTAAAATAAAACAGAAATATTCCAAAAAAAAAAAAAATAAATAAATAATAATAATAAAATGTTGGAAATAAAAAAAAATAAAGAGAACAAATTGTTTACAGTAGAAAAAAAAAAAAAGAAAAAAAAACAAAATGATTAATAAAATCCTTGAGAGAATGGAACTGCAAGTTGAAACGTCTCTAACAAGACCAGTTTAAATTTTTGAATTTTGGCACAATCTATAAACGGTTAGTCTGATTTATAACATGTCGAAAAGCTGGCTAAAATCCTAAGACCAAATATTGTAATATTGCGGCTTACAAGAAGAGTATCATAAATAGCCTCAATAAGAAAAAATTTGCCAGATGACGCAACAGGGGAAAAGGAAAAGTAATGCTTTCCTTCCGTATGAGGAGACGACAATGAACCCAAACTGTCTAAAGCAGACTAAATAAGGAAAACATTATAGCAGATCACCGCTCAGTATTAAATAGTTCACCCCATCTCAAATGTGTTTGCATATGGGCAGTAGTTGAAAAAGTAATCTGATCCGAATCATTTTCGGTAGCATTTACTCGTGGGCCAAAAAACATGTAAGCTGAACATAAAATAAACAAGACGGACAGATGGATAGACACGCTTAAAACAAATAAAAAATTCATTTTAAATCAATGTCTCAATCTCTCAAGTCCTTCTGGTTGCTCCATACATTCTCACATCCTCACAAACTTAATATGAATAAACTTTTCTCAGGTTTTATTTCGTTACGTAAGTAAGTAGATACGTGTATAGTAATCATCTTTCTAGTGCTGTTTGTTTTGTGGACCTTATAGGAATGGGGACCCATCTTAGCTCTCGGTTTGATAAGGTAGTTTATTGTAATAAGAGACCTTTTAGAGTACGTGACTGTGTCGTGTGTAATACACAGGAAATCCCATTTATTTAGACAAAATCCTGTATTTTCTTATCAACCTGATCAGCCAAAAAAAATATGAACATGAATAGAATGAGTCGAAAATGTTTAATTCCAAATTGTCGAAAATTCAATAACATTCACCCTTTCTCCTATTTGTGGCTTCCGAATGGTACAACTTTAGCTTAGAGATTCGACTTAAATTTACATGAATTGATCTTACAATCAAGTATCGATTATGGGCTACCGTAGAGCCCACATACTCGACGCTAACTCTTCTTCAGTTAAACCAATCAAAGTGGATTAAAAATTTGTTTTAGATTTATTACTTTATTTGTTTACATATGAACTTCAGCTACAATGAAGGGCTGGCCGACTTAGGCAAACTCTTAAAAATACATCTTAAGCTAAGATTGTGACTTAATAAGGTACGAAATATGAAGAAAGATTATGACAATCTGCTCTGATAAGATGGCAAGGAGAGTCTTCAACTCCAAGCCAAGATCCTATTAGCAAAAAAGCAAGAATTGCTCCTCAAGAGATTCTATCTAGTGGATACAACATATTGTAGGGTGTGCACGATTTTGACAATAGAAATGGTGCTAGTCTTAGTGGAAACAACCGAAGCGCTGCTGTTAAAGAAAATCACCTAAGACTATGACGATATAAGTAGGTTTTGAACTTTCGGGAAAATAGCGGAAATATATAGCAGCCCATTTTATACAGATACAAATATCCGTATTTGAGGGAATTTAAAAATAAGCCAACAATAAACTTTGGTTACCAGTTATCTTCCAAGTGGCACTAAGCATTAACATTTGGATGAATACGGCGTTTTTGTTCCACTTAGACAAGCCAAAGATTCCGACTTTCCGGCATTGATCTGGTACACGTCTTAATCCCACATTCGAAACGCAAACAAAAAGTCATCCTTATAGAAACCATAACCGTATTCCAAACTTTTCATTGCATTCGCATGAGTACCATAAACAATCATTGCTAAGTCTATCTATTTTCATTAAGAAAACAAAGAATTGAATGTTTTGTTTGCTTTCTTCTTTTCTTTCCCCCACAATATTAATTATTTATATATATATATATATATATATGTATATATATATTAATAAATAAAGAAACAAATATTGTGTGTGGTTCTGCATATACCATATATTACAGATGAATGTTTATAGGGTGATGGTAAACAATACGTATTGTTTTTAAAAAATATTTAGAGAAAATTGTTTTTAATTTCATTTTCCACTCTTCACTGTGAGTAGAATTAACTTTTTCGTAAAAATATTAGGTAGTCTGGAAGTTTCTTGCGGCTTTTTCCGACACCAGGTTAAAA
This sequence comes from Glossina fuscipes, assembly GCF_014805625.2. NCBI lineage: Eukaryota > Metazoa > Arthropoda > Insecta > Diptera > Glossinidae > Glossina > Glossina fuscipes. The sequence continues at coordinate 24,139,832 of NW_023998416.1, forward strand.
TAGGTTTTTTCATGTAGCTAGATAAATAATCAGTATGCATGGTTTCTATAGTTATGTAGGAGCAGGTTTATGTTGACTATGTAAAAAACTTTCAAATTGATCGGTTGCACGCATTATAGTAATGAGTTGTAACTTTTAAAATGGATGAACAAAATGAACCTATGAGACATATTTTACTTTCTTAATTCAAAAAAGCTAAGAGAGCTCTAGAAGCACATAGAGAAGTATGTGTGTGTGTGTATAGAACGAATGCTGCAGCGAAATTGGTTTAGGAAATTTCCTTCTTCAACATTTTCAGTGATACTTTATCGCGTTCTGGTAGGACAAATACCTTGTGTACTAAATCCATTGTAAATGACCAACTAAAGGTTGTAATTGAGGCTGATCAACGCGTAACGATTACTGGGATTTCAGATAACTTACCTCATCCAAGGCAACTGTTAGTGATGGCATGAAAAGAATGGGAAATGTAGAAAAGTTGCACAACAAAAGCCACTGATCCTATACAAGAATAAGCAACGCGTTAGATCATAGCGAAAACACAATGAGCCATCTGAAGCAACACAAAAGCCAGATAGCCACGAAAGGAAGATTTTGGTGTCGGTATGATGGGATTGAATGACTGAAGGAATGGCATACTACGAGAATCTGCCGCGCCACAAAACAAATAATTCTGAAGTTTACTGTCAACAAGAAATCAAATAAAGTGAGGCCTTGCGTCAGGAACGTTCAAGATTAGACAAATGAAAAAATATTGCTTATCGTCACGACGTTGCAATACCGCATGCGTCTTTTCTCACCCGCCAAAAATTATTCGAATTTGGCTGGGATGTACTACCACATCCATCATCTAGTCCTGACGTTGCACCATCAGATGACCATCTTTTTTTTTCTCTGCATAATTCTTTATTTTACAAAACTTTCAACTCAGATGACAGTGTAAATACACATGTACATAGAAGACTTTTTTGCTATAAAAAATCAGAAATTTTACGAGGAGGGGAATAATGACCTTGCCTGAGAAGATGCAGTTTTTTTATTTTTATTGAACAAGATGGCAAATATATAACTCAATTGAGTTTATTTCTTATATAAAAAAAAAAAATAATTTTTTTTATTTGATTATGAAAAGCAGGAAGAAATTTCCGGACTACCTAATAAACAACTAAAAACCCATTTCGGATACAGATAAGAGGAAACAACCCTTTTAAAAGTTTATTAGAAAATCTTTTACAGAGAAAATGGAAAAAATTGAAAAATATCTATATATATATATTAAATATTACTCACGCATACGTAAGCACGCATATATAAATGTATATACGTATTTATATATATATATAAAAAACAATTACGATGATTTACTTAAAGTTGCTTCTCTTGTTTCTTACAGGTGTTAAGTAAGATGTATAAAAACTTTTCATGCTGTAAAAACATCAAATTGATGATGAAGCAGTTTTAAAGTAAAGAAAAAGAAAGCGAGAAGAAGAAGGTAAAGATTAATTTTATTTCTTCCAAAAATAATATAAAATTTTATTTCTTTTATCATGATTTCGTCTTTTGCTAAATTTCTTTTTTCAATATTTTTTTTTATTTTATATAATTTTTTTTTTTTTTGTTCATTCTACCCATGCTTTTACATACATTCCGAAAGCAGGTGGTGCTGTAGATAATTTCCTTTTTGTTTATAAAATCGATCCGTATAAGAGCTATTTGTTTAGATATGTATAGCAAAACTTAATAATAACTGAGGACTTTTCAAAGAAATTTACTATTATTTGCTTAATATTTGAAGAAAGAAATCTAAATAAGAAAATTCGTCAGAAATTGTTTTCATTTCTTTTTTTTTTTCTTAGATAGCAAGCAAAGTAATCTGTCACAGTTTAGATTAAGTTAAATAATCTAACCGAGAACTTGAGAGTAGAACTAAATCATTTAATTAGGAACAATATTTCTTCATTTTTTCATAGGTTCGATTATGTAAAAACTTCACTTCCTTCAGTAATGAAATAAGGCACAGCACACCCTAAGATCTACTCTTTGGTGATCGATGCCAGATCATTTTAGTCAAAGTTCAGTTGCTTACCGCCAGGAGATAAAGCCTGAACTTGTAAAAAATTTTAAACGCTTATAATATAACATTTTTAACGATAATCTTATGTTTATGTTCGGTGAACTTTTAATGTGTGATAAAGGATAGCATCTTGTGGTGCAAGTGTACTTTAAACTTGTTAAGGTGTGTGCGGCATCCAATGTAATAAAAACAGTTGAGACCCATCTTTGATTACACCGATTGATTTAGAATCACTTTCTTAGCTTTCCCGTCCGTCCGTCCGCTTGGTTTTTTTGTATTCAAGCCCCCATAGCACGGAAATTTTTAAGATATTTTGATGAAATACTATGGTGCACTAACTTGTTTTAGTTCAAGGACGAAAACTAGTGAAAATGGTTCGGATCGAACAACCTTTACAATCATATCCCATACAAAGCCTTATATTAAAAATTCGTTATATGAAGGACTGTATTAAAAAAAGTGGTGTAATGGATTTAATGGTAAGCCGTGTTTCGCTATATTGTTTTTACACATTATTAGCAAATGTAAGTTAACAAGTAGTATGTAAGGGTGGACATCTAATTAGGTGTCAGCGTCGAGTATTACTTAAATAAATTATCTATGATTAGCGTAAGCTGTACATTTCTAATGACCGAGAAGTGGATTCTTCCACGATTCATGCAGCATCAGCCTGCATGAACACCAGACAAAAAAGGAAATTTGATGATTTAGTCAACGATTTACGCGATAGATAATGCGCCGATTCACAAAGCACTTCCTTTGTTGTCCGTTACAAAGATATGTTATATAGGCGACCTACACGGCAGACATCCGAAAAGTCTCAGGGAATATGTAACAACGATCTTTAAGGGTTTCTCCAACTTTCTAGTTACATCTATCAAATCTTAAGGAAGATTAAATAAATTATTTTGGATAACTTGCATGTTACGGAACTAAAACGTTAGTACATAGTCTCCGGCAATCTAAGTCGTAAATATCTTGTTACTTTTATCGGTTCGTATGACTCAGGGGTCACACGTTCTAAATGAATTAACACAGTATTGGTATCCGATGATATCCTCAACTAATGTATACACCAGCGAGTGCGAAATACCCAAAACCATTCCGTAACAATTCTTTTATTCATTTGATATCTTTAGCTAGCAAAGCCTGTAAAAGTATCTTAATTTTTTTTGTTTTTTGTTTTCGATATATAAATTAAATAATAATTTATAGTTTTACGTATTTTCATTTTTAAATTTAAAATCAGTTTATTGGCCAACAAAGAAATAAATCTCATTTAAATGCTGTATTGAAATGACTTAGTGCAAAGGATTACATAAAAATTATATATATTTGTATGTTGTCCTGAATAAATGGTAGAAACAGCATTAAATATGGATTTAAAAAAAAAAAAAGACATTTATTGTTTACCTGAATGAATGCAATAAAAACCTGATATTAAATCACAAACATTGATACATCATCAATGCACTGATAACTGCACAATTGGATAACGTTTTCAAAGAATGTGCAATTTATGCATCACTTTATGTGAATATTTCACAAAAGTATAAAAAAAAAAAATTAAAGTGAAGATTTAACGAATTTTTTTTAATTTTAGTTATAAACATTTTAATTCAATTAAAGCAAATACATGCAATTAATTGAATCCATTTGTGCTGCATATTTGAATCTTGACCTTATTTTAAGAACGATCACCATTGACCGGCATTTGAATAAATCAGCAGAACCTTCTTTCTTTGAACCTTTTTATGATCCCGATTGATGGGTAGGAGCTGATGACTGGTATTCGTTTTTGTAAATTTCTTTGCAAAATTAAACGCTTAAAAGAAAGCTTACTAGAGAGCGCTACCTTCGCAAATCTTCTCGGTTAGTATATTTTTTTGTAATCTACATCGCTTGTGATGCAAGGATACATTAGGTAGACATGCTCATCATTTATTTTACTGATCGATTAAAATTCATTTTTTTATCGTGTCAAGCTTCTCTATCCGTTTTTTTTTTTTTTCCTCTATATGGCCTACAAATTATAATTTTTGAGGTATTTTGAGGAAATTTGCTATATTGATTTCTTTTGGTCCAAGGATGAATATTCGTCAATATGTTTCGCCCACTTCCCATATAATGCATTATTTTGAAAAGTCGTTACATGGATAATTGAAGTCCG
>NW_023998416.1:24144085-24225217 GCF_014805625.2 Glossina fuscipes
TTTTTGAATATATAGAGAATTTCAAACGTTTTCAAGCAATTAAATGAAATACAATGTTTCCTTGATGATGTTATTAAGTAAAATGTAACGTTTTTTGCCAAAAAATAAAAAGAAAAAGTTGTGAAAACAAGTACGCAATAACAAAAAAAAAAAAAAAAAAAAAAAAACTAAAAGGAAACTTTCTAAACAACCGGAAATTTTGTAAAAAACATTTCTCGACACTTGAGGCTATTTTACGGTTAGCTAAAGTTATTCGTTTATTTTCTACTCAAAATGTCCCTTTACGTATCTTATCAGTAGGCAGTGACAACATCAACAAAAACAATCTTCAATTTTGTATTCTATGAAAAGACGTAAAATTTAGGTTATGCTTGTAAGGCATAAACAAGTTAAACGTGCTTTTGGAAGATAGAAAACGAATTCTGAAAATCCATACAACTGAAATGTAAGTAAGTAAATCACCTACATATATATAATTCAACAAAATTATCGCATACAAGAATGCTTATAAGATATAACCTATAAAGCTTAACCTGAAAAGAAAAAAAAATCAATTTTTAATATCGAAAGACTTATGATGTGTGTATGAGTAACCGTTTATGCACACATGTTAAATGAAAAACTCAATGTATTTACGTTCAAGCATAAGCAATGAAAGAGTAAAAATACTAAAAATGACAAATGCAGACTTGGCAATGTGTCTGTCTGAAATGTGATATGATACCTTATGAGATACACACACAAAAAAAAAAAAAAAAACATTTCCATTGCCTTGACAATATGTGCTGAGTAATTTAACTTTACTTTATACTTAACCTACCTTTGCCTCCCCTTAGGCGCATATACATCGACAAATATATACTAATTTTTTTTTTTTTTTTGTTTCTTGTGTTACAAGCATACCTATGTCTAAAGATAGACCCTGTATTTGTTAAATTATTTGATTCAAAGAGAAAATGTATGCACTGGGATGAGTGTGTTCTAAGTAAGGAAATTTCTCAAAAATATCCTTAGGTTGTTTATTAGGTAAGCAAACTTTGATAGTTAAGTTACAGAGAAACAAAAAAGAAGCAAAAAACAAAAAAAAAAAAAAACAGAAAGAAATTTTATGAAAAATTTTTATTTAATTTTTCCTAAAGCTCTAGAGAAAGAAGAGAGATTTTGTGTTAAGGAAGTTCTGTTTAAAAATCATTTTCCTATAAATTCTAATAGTTTTAGTTTTACTATCTTCTGTGCTCTACATTGTTATTAACTGGATTTTCCTTATCCGCCTTTTAGTTGTTTGGAACAATGTAAGCAATTATTATATTTTTCTTTGTTATTCTCCTTATAAAACCATAAAGAAATGGAACAATGCTTCATGACTTGTAACAAAATAGCTTTAAAATAATTTCCTAAAGGATTACATTTAATTACTGCTAGCTTGTATTAAAAGAAAGCTGATCCATTCTATATAAAAGTTATTAGTCTTTATATTAACTACAAAATTTTAAATTATTTCATGAGACATTAAATTTAAATCTTCTGTCAGGATTATCTAATTTCGATAGGAAAAGCTAGAATTTTTATTACAGTTTGCAGCTTCTTTAGCTCATGAAAATTTACTTAATTACTTTTTAATCAAAACTAAGCAATTGGATGTGTAACGGATCGACTTGATATGTCTTTTGATCTAATATGTAAACGAAAGCACCCATAGAGTCAAGAAATAAGGCGCTTTAGGGAATTTACGAAGGTGCCTGTTGTGGAGACCCTCCTCCCCAGCTATACACGAGGTAAAAAGATCTTACTCGCATCCCACAGAAGGACAGATATGCTACCGGGGGTTAACGTAGGTTCCTGCCGTGGAGGCTTAACCCTGCGGTGTCCGATGGCACACGGAGTGAGAAAGAACATGTCCGCGAGATCTTTGGGACCGCAGCCACGGCATAACACCTTGAAGGGCCGTTTTCAACATTCAGGAAGAAGGGTTCTGCTACAGCAAAAACTATAGCCGACAATTCCATGCAGAGACGATCGTCTATGGTACCTGAGGCACCTCGAGGTCCCTTAATTATTACAAAAATCAACACAAATTTAGCGGATATTGATAGTTCAAGAGATGACAATTTTCGCAGGTTGTCAAAAAATTGGCGGTGTAGATGTTTCTATCGGTTGGGCAACTTAATGCCTTCGTGTGTTTTACAAAGGTATTTACGCAACAGCCTCCCACTGCAGCTAATCTGACTGACTATCTTTCAGAGAATACAAATTTTTATTAAATATCTACCCATTTATGTTCATATAACGGCTTTTTAAAATAAGGAAAGGAAATATGGAAGGTGCTCGAAAAACTAGTCCGATCCGAAATATTTCCAATAGCATTCGCTGTCGAGCCAAAATATGTCGTTATGTGAAATGTCATCAAAATTTGACACAATGGCCTTTTGTAAAATGAAAAAAGCAAGACAAACAGACGGAGGGACAAGTTTAGCGCTTTTCCGAAAGTGATTCTGAACGAATTAGTATAACAAAAGGTGAGTGAGTCTTTCTTCTGGGTTTTGCATACATTCCAGCTAACTTAATACACCTTTGACCATAAGGGGCGGAGGGTATGAAAATATATGTGCATACGATAAAATTTATGGAAAGTAAAATGATGCTGTTTTATGCAACAGGTCTTTGTGCATTCATGTGATCGTTAGATGCATATGGAAAAGATGACATATAAAGAATCAATCAAGGAGATGATGTGAACTGATTAACAAAGTCATGTGACTTGAAATTCTTGCATTGAATGCTATGCTTAGAAGGCAAATAAAGGATTTGCCATAACGTCCCTCGCATTTTATGCCAATTGTATCAGCATGATTTAGGAAATCTTGCATGATATATTTTCTAATAAAACAAAACTATAGGGTCATCCGTTTGGTGGTTCTGAAAGTAAATGTAAAGAAAACAGACTTCGTATTGGGATTTGATTAACATATCTTTTCAATATAATGTTTGGACCGTGCCATTATTTGCGGAATACAATGTATACATAGTTGTGCAGCCCAAAACAATGTGTTCAAATTTATTACAAAAACAATAATCCCGTGATTACGTTTCGCGCATGTAGGATGAAGCTCATAAATGACTTAACCTTTAAGGCGGAAAAAGCATATATACATTCTCACAAGACTTTTACGTGCACCGAAATTAACAATTGGGCGCGGTTTGTGGGCTGGAAATGTTATTTTTGAACATGAAAATGGCGTTGCACTTGCCCGCAACGAGCAACGCCACAGAAAAAACGCTTATTTGATGACCCTATATAAACTACACAAACGTGCAATTTACCCAAAATTATATGCATGAACTATTGCATAACACGATGCAAAAACAGTTTCACAAACAATATCAAAGGACAATTTACGTAGCGGCTTAAGTTGGCAAAAGGAGAATTATATGATTTTGTGCCTTTTTTTGTTTTTTCTAGGTTTAAACCTCCATGTTGTTATGACAATAGGTTGATAGACGGATGCAAATAAACCAAATCGTTTACTTAAATAGATTTAACCGTATAATTAAACAAGCACTGAGTAAAAGGCTTGTGTTTTTTTTTTTTACATAATTTTGGTTTTAATTGATTGTCGTGAGCCACTTTAGCACTGTATGGTAAGTAGTTCGTTTACAGAAGATTTTTAAATAAATCCATATCAGAATCACTTTTAATAACATCACTGATTCACTGAAAAATTCCTTATGATTTTCGCATGAAGTTGATCGTAACCAGCTTTTATCTATCCGTCGTAAGCCTTTGATAAACTTTTTGCATTGCCTACGGGTTGGATAAAAAGCTCATGACAAAGAAAAAACACATCAACATTTCATAGTCCGGCTACGCCGTCTATTAAATGCTTTACTTTGATTCGCTAAAATACCATTCTTCAGTTGAGTTTATTGTTACTATCAAAGAGGACTGTTTTTAAAAAAAATATATCGAACCCTTTATTTAAAAAAGGAATAAATTAGTGAATAGAAAATGTTCACAATTTGATTGATAGAGCACTAGAGAACTACATAGATCAGGTTTATATATTCTGTGATAAAGTGTTTTTCCTTCACAACATGTTGCCATATAGATTAGCTTTTATGATTGGTCTAATTGGTAAGAATCGCGACTATCGCGTCAGTTTTTGCAGCTTCAAATCTCAAGTGCGGTGGACCTTACTTTCGTAGCTATAATGAGTGTTCGGGTGGTTAAGGCCTACTACTTACGGGTTTCGCACACATCCACTAGGCAGCGCTCATCATCTCCGCACACCTCTTCCTCTGTCCTCATTTCCTTCTGACGTCCATCGTGAATGTCGTGAGGACATCGCCGCAATCCAAATTTATATATAATACAAATATATAAAATATATATTTACTAAATATGTCCATATTTATAATATATAAATAATTTAACCCACATTTATCAAGCCGCAATTTTATATTAATATATTTCCCAAAACTATTTTGCCGCGTAAAGACTGATATTTTTTGAGAACTTTCATATCGAATGGCTTTGAAAGATCGATCCAATTTTATCCACAATCGAACCAATTTGATCCACATTCAATTTATAGAACAAAGCTCTAAGTTTCGTCGTTGTTTTCTAGTGGAGGCATATTATCAATGGTCTTTTTTGTCATATAGAATCTGTTTATGTAAGAGATAGTCGTAAGAATTATTCACCTTTAATGATGATGACGTCTATTCTTGAACCATCCAAAGATTTTGAAGCTAATGGGCAGTAAATTGAAACACAAAAGTTGGCCGTAGAAAATACAAGAGCAGCAATAAGTAGGCGGACGGCTGATCACGATTAAATCCACGCGAAAACTAATTCAGAAGTGATTACTACTGTGGTGTTTATCCCAAGCCTTTCGACGTTCTACTTACTTTTGCAACATTTTTGAAACGTAACGTAAGGTATAACTAAGACAAATTTTAAATATCTCATTGATTAACTAAGCAGCGCAATGGATTCTGGAGTCCTACTGTTAGGATATCTTTTTGCATAAAGTTTAGTAAAAATTAGATTCGATTTCTCGCCTCTGATGGCATACTAGTAATAAAATTTGTGTTTGGTATAAAACCAAAATAATACTTGGGTAAAACAATATTTCATCATTATGTGATACATATGATGTATGATATACATTTTCGATAATTTATAACACTTATACGTCATGTACTACAAAAATCAAACTGTTCGTATAAATATTCGCTCTCGTTTAACCAACGCCAGTGTTTTAATTGATAATTGAGCGAACTTGCAAAAAATTTTAAAATATTGTATTATATCCTGCTTGTTGCCATAGAAACATATATGCATATGCACATACATATATGAATATGAAACTGAATATAGCGAGTTTTTGTTAAATAATATTAATTGGTACGAGATTTTTTCATTAAACTGAATTTATAACGAATCAGTTTTTATTGTTATATAAAAAAACTTTTCATTAAATATCTCGGTCAATGTACCCACGCATACAATGGTAGTATTAAAGAAAAAAAGTAACTGTTCCGTTAGCAAAATGTATTATGTATAACATGGGATTAATTTTCGATGACTAGCATCCCAAACTACTTTTTTTTTTTTTTTTTTTTTTTTTTTTTTTTTTTTTTTGATGATTGGGATCCATGTTAACCGGTGAAGTTCGATAGCTCCAGACCATGTTTTAAACTCAACTTTGATTTAATAAATGTCGCTAAAGAAATGAAACCGTTGCCTTTTTTCTTTTTGATTGAACTTGGTTATATCTTCTATCCAGGCCAAATATGAATAAAGTGAAGTATGTAAAAAAGCTTTTCGTTCGGGACTCAATATACGTATATATATATATATATATATATATATATAGATATATATAGATATATATATATATATTCTTACATGTAATTTGATCAACAACATCTGTGGATGAAAATGATAAATGTACCCAGCGATTAAATTCGATGATTTTGACTTTCTCTCTTTCTGTTACTCCAGATGAGCCATCCATATCGACATCGAAGCGGAATATTCATGGCCATAAAGTTTTGCTGTGCTTACAATGATATCCTTAAGATATAATGTGCTACGTATATATATATGCCGGCATTTCTGTCGGGTCTACCTTTAAAATCTTAGAACTCTGTCGAAAAATACTATAAAAGTATGCTTCTAACTTCAGTTTATCATTTGGATAATGAGGTTTAACCACTACAGTAGCAGTCTGGGGAATACCCACAAGCATACAAACATGGAATCAGAAAGATGAAAATAAATATTTTCCTGTCCCCTATTATCGTAGTCATATATGCTTCTTATCGTCATAGGCAGACTGAACAGAGTGCAAATTATGAAATCTGTGCTTAATTAGGAACGAGATAAAAAAAAAGCTTGTTTTTAAAATTAATAAAATTTATTAGACAAAATATATCTTTTTCTTTCTTTCCAACGTATTGATCAATTGCTATATTTGCATACATATATATATATTGAAACACACGAAAGCATAATAAAAATCCAAGAGACTGTCGACATTGTTGTATTTTTTTGATATATATGTGTAAAAAAAAACTGTGCTAAATTTTTTAGTGAAAGAATTTTTAATTTTTTCGTTCATGGAATGCATAATGGAAAATGTGAGAGTATGTAACTTATCAGATATACTATCATAACTTTTAATTGTTTATAATTGCGGAGAGTTGAGTTTTCATAACTATTTAATGGGAAAAAATTCGCGATAACACAAATTGACAAACATAAAGAATTAATTGACGTCCTTATGAAATATTTGTTTCCTTTTCTTTTTCCTTTTTTTTTGCAGTGTTATTAAAGCCTTTCATACTAACGTTTAATGTTGTTGGTTACTACGTCTGTGTATCTCTTTGCTCGCTTAAAATATTTCTGTCTTCGGTGTATCTGGCCGTCCATTTCTATCAATGTATGTGGTTAACATGTTCCCGGTCACAAACTCGAAGAACAAAGTTTTCTCGTTTCAAAAGTGGGTGTTTGCTTCTGCCGTGAGGAGTAAACACTGAAAATGTCTTTCCAAGATGTAAAGAATTTTTTTTTTTTTTTTTCTAATGAAATTTCTGCGCAATTTTCAATTAGCAATAACGTACCTTTAGAGTCACAATGTTTAAGAAACTTCTTTGGAGAATGCGTGGTAAGGCGTCGATTCTTGCCGATAACACAAGATACTGGAAGATTAACGAAGAAGTGCACCGTAACATATTAATCTCGAGCGTAGCTAAGGCAGTAATATTATGCAATACTTTTAAAGATCTGTCTTTACTTCTTTTTATGTATCTTTTGCATCGTAAACGTTAGTGAAAATACAATTTTGTTAGTACATGACTCGGGAGATGTCTTTTTCTTCGCGTAATACGGTGGCAGTCGATAAGATATGAGAAAAAGAAAAGGGGTAGGGGGAGCCACCGCAGCCTAGTGGACGCAAGAGGTTTGAACCCGCTAATACAGATTTGTTACTTACCTTGAATGTCTTTGCGGACTTGACAGACTCATGTTATTTTCTTGGCCCAAGTTAGTTATCTTTTTAAGGTTTTTTCGAAAACTGTATGATATTTGATGATATTTTTATTGCTTGTCCACCTAATACGTCTCCAAAGGTGATGATGAAAACGTACTTTTAATGACTGCCTCAAAACGTGCATTTTAATCGCTCATCACACCTAACTTTCGATCAAGATTTTGCTGAAGATTTACTTGTTCATAGAGTACCCTGTGTAAGGCCAATTTCATCATAGATTTTTTAGATCTATTTATTATTAAAAATTTATTTAGTCGCTAAACTCACATAATATGCCTTACTAATAGTTTGGACCGGCGGAAGGAATTCGTAGTATACGACACCACGATATTGGAAGATGGCTGTTACTATCGCCTTGACTTTTGGGCGAGTTTTGGTGCGGGTTTTTCGGTCTGGTGAGCCAACCAGTTACACGTTTGCGATGTGAAATTCGACGCAGGCGGCTATCACGGCTACCAATTTAGAAAAATTCTATTTCCGGTATTCAATATGCCCGCGCACATTAACTTGAATATTGGTCACCCATTTCGGTCCCAGTATTATCTAATGCCTCTGCTTGCAAATAAGAAGAATAGCAAACCTAATACAACCTGATTTGATCAATGTGCAGAAGTTTGTTTAAATGTTTTCAGCTTAATTTTAAATATTTGTCAGATTTCTGTCAGTACAGAGAACTTATAAGATTTCCTTTTAAAATTGAGTTTAACGCGAAAGTAAAAAAAAAAAAAAAAATTTTCTATATTTTTATGTAACTAATAAAAAACGGACTACAAGCGATTTATTTTAAATAGAAGTTCGTGTAGTTTTTATTTTGAGTTGCACGTATATGCACATGTATGTAGGTACGGTGCAGTGACTTGAAATCAGTTCTCGATGTAGATGTATTTGCGGGTATTTTTAAGCCGTTTCAGTTTTCATAGCAACCTTTCCAATGATGGTGGAAGAATTGTTTGTTAACATAATTCAATGCTTGTGTACGAACGAAAACAAAAAAAAAAAAAAAATGAAACATGCAACTAAAAATATGAAGATTTTATACGGGTTTTTCTTCTTTCTAAGCTCCTACATTGATGTATATATATATATATATATATATATATATGTATGCATAGGGTGCGTATGTTGTATGCTACACAGTGTTGCTATTGTTATTTTATTGTTGTTATTAAACAAAAGAGTTTTAGATACACACTTACACATTCATAGGTACAACTAGACAAAAGACTAAAATGGTGCGACGGAGTATATGAAAAAAAAAAAAAATAAATAAATAAATACATTTTTTTTTCTAAAAGACAAATGGGAAAAGTTTTAGTTGGTGGAAGATAAATTGTTGATACCCTAAGATTTAATGACAACTTTTAGTACTTTTTATGGGAAATGCAAAGTGCACCTGCACATTACGCTAAAGAGAATTCATTTTTTTTTCCCCCCAGATTTATGCTAAGAAAAAACTCATTTAAAATTTTGCTGAAGAGAGATATATATATATATTTTTCTTAATATCAACAATAAATTTTATTAATATCGCTTAAATTTTATCTGAATTCTGCTTTCAAAGTACAAAGTCATCAATGTACGAACAAAAGTTTCTAGAGGGGAATAATTAGCAAAACTTCTTATAACCGATATGAGAAGTATGTACACAATAGATAAAATAACACATGCGCTTGCCATTCATAGTATATTTAGTATATAGTATGTAAGTGTATGCATTATGTTATGTGTAGGTTAAAATCCAAGTTAAACTTTACTTGTTTTGCTACCACTACACTTAGATGTGGGATGAATGGCAGAGGACATTAACACTTGTAGTTTTTTACTATTTTTTTTAAGGCCTCTTAAAGAAGTACTTGCTTTTACTTTACTTTACTAAAGTCAAAATCATAATGAAATTTATGCCTTTACTTTAACGGAAAAAAAAAGAAAAATACATTTAAATACATAAAAGAATAATGCAATTTAAAAAGTCAAAAAAATGTTCACCAAAAGATATTATTATACCTCTTAACACACCCTTCTTAAAGACCAATATTTATGTTAGCATATCTAGGAAAGTTTCGTACGTTTCATAAATCAACCTTAAGGGAAGTCAAAGGTAAAGAGGTTATTATTAAAAAAAAGTAATATTTGCGCTCGAGAACAACGCCTACTGTTCCACTTTATCTTGTCCGAAAATATGATATACATATATATGATATACATATATAAATTTAAATAGATTTTACTTATAAAAATATTCTAAATACTTCATGCAATAAAGGTTTATATAAAAAGCTTTTATTTAACAATAGCTTGTCTTCATGCCATAGACCCCTTCACCGTAACAATATTTTATCTTGATTGCTTTCACATATCCTGGCGCGATAGCCGTGTAACAATTGAAAAGTTATGTGTTCGGTTGCAATTTCGGTTTTCAGTAAATTGACAAAGAGTCCATAGGAGTCTTTTTCGGAAGTTCGATGAATGATTGTACAAATTTTATCCTCTCTTGCTCGGCTTCCGTGCGGCAAGACTAATGAGTTCACCAACGAATAAATTTAGCAAATTATCTCGCAAGCAGCTAACTATACAACGGGATTTTCATCGCATTTCTAATTTTGGTCATAATTGTTCAGAGAAGTTTTCGGCTTTTATACCATTTTCTTACTTACAGTTTAACCTAAGAATACTTAATATGACAGTTTAAAAAGTAATATTAATGCTAAACCAACATAAATTAATATAGAGAACAATGATAGACAAAGGTCATAATATAGACAAAAGTAAGAAAGATGTTTGAATTCTTTTCTTATGGTGTTTAAGTTAGGTTGCCATTCGATGCTTTCGAAGCCTGTCATTTGTTCTTGTTTTCTTTTGCAGTTTTTTGTTCATATGGACATGCGACACCTGGTTACACTGCACATTGCAATGTTTTTCCATTCAGAAAAGATCTCTCTCCCTTGCTTTGTGCTATACAAGACAAGAGCATGATGCGTGAAGACCAGTTTTCAAGTTTTTTTTTTTCGTTCTTCACTGGAATGCAATAATTTAGTTAAATGTTTACAATGCAAAGAAAAGCTGGAAAGACTGGAAAGCCCACAAAATATGCATATTCATGGACAGCATGAATATTGAAAGTAATTTAGCTAAATCTGTCTGTCTATATGTCTCTTATAATCATATTTATAATACTAAATTATTAATCATGTGAGGCTTTGCATGTGAGGCTTTTTTGGCAAACGAGGCTTCATAGCTCCTGAGATTTGCGGTGGCAACCAAGAAATAGGCTTACTTAGTCCAAATTCAATAAGATTAATTTCTTTGCTGACTTGCTTAATCGGAATACCAAAGTTTATCGAAATATCTCCCAAAATTGCGAACTGTAGCTTGATCATAAATTTACATGGACAGATATCAGACGGACCGACGGACAGATTGATGCTTAGATCAGAATCATTTAGTGATTAATAAAAATTGGATGTACCTTAAGCAATTTTCACCATGAAATTTTCTAAATTATATCTTTTTACCCGAGGTTAGTTACCAGATTCAGTTTCCATACGAAAGGTTAGGAAGAGAGGCGATTCTAAAAATTGCTAAAATTTTTCGGACCAATTTGCAATGTCGAAATACTATTTAGTGTGACTTTGATCGAATAATTTGGAAAGTTCGTCCTTGGGCCAAAACTCGCCAGTACAGCATATTAAATCAAATATATCACAAAAGTCTGTAAGTTGAACGTAAAAATACATGGGAAGACATCACATATGCGAGCAGACGCACGGACAGATCCAACTAAGAATCATTTTCTGAATCGATCGATATAATAAGAAGGTGGCTCTATTTTATGGCTTTCTGAGCGCTACGTATGCCCGCATAAATTTAATATACCTTTGTACCTTGTTCTGTAGGGTATAAAAAATATGTTTCCCAAAACATTTTGATCAGGATATTTCGACAACTGCACTCGTATAAGTAACATTAGTCGTTGAAAAATTGCGGAAGAAAAAAAATTTAATCCGCAATATTAGCGACACACATAGCAGTTTAGCATTTGCTGAATTTAATTTTTTTTTTTCTTTTTTTTTTTAGCTGTGACCTAATTAATGTTCCTGGTGAAATTGCACTAACGAGAATATTTAAGTGTAAGTTGGACTTTGCATTATGGGGAAAAGAGAGTATGTATGTATGTATGTATACATTACGTTATGCACCACATTGTTAAAAATAATTGAAATATTTTGCGATATTATTGCATGTTTCCCCACTTGAATTCATAATCATTGTCATTATACTCATTTAACAAGTTATTCGGACTATTTTACTGCTTTAACTTAAAACAGTGTTTTGCAAAGAGTATGAAATAACAAGCTCTCCCTCCCCCAATGAAAATACTGATTATTATCTTCCAAGTCTCAAACTTTAGATTACCTGAAAATTTACCGGGTATGCAACAGATAACAAAAGAGAAAATATACATAAGAAGAAGAAAGAAAAAGAAGAAAAACAATCGTTTATACAACTTACTTATAACTATTTTGGGCCATTACTTTTAAAAAAATTAAAAATTCAAAACTTTCTCTTCAACATTTTTCATTTTTAAATCCATTTTACTTCTTCATTATCAAAAAATTGTTGTCTTTTTTTCTTTAGAGAATTAAATGGATTTTTTTTTTTTTTTTTTTGCTCCATTATAGTTGTTATCATGGCGTGCACATGCTTGATGCAGTTACTGCTTATACTTTTAGCTTGTGTGTGTTAAGGAATTGTTTTTTACCGTTTGTTATAAACATTTCAGTTGAGTTGGAGTTGTGGAAAGTTGGCTTCTCTTTCACTTATATTCCAAAAGGAATAAAAAAAATCAAAAAAACATCAAAAAAAAAAAAAAAAAACCAAAAAGTTCTTCTTGCTTCTAAGTAGATTTTGCAAGCGTAATTAGAAACAACAGCCCTTTATGCTATCAACAACAATAAGCATGTTGTTGAGACGTTATGCTTCTCATTGTCTTTCCTTTCATTTTTTATTTATAGCTTTCTTTTTTTTTTTATTTTTTCCTCCAATTCTCCGTTGTTTGTAAAAATTTTAAATTAGGCCACGACTGGTTTTTCAAACTTTTCAGTTGTTGCTTGAAGTAAAATAGAGTTGAAATAAATGTTAGCAAAGCAAAGAGAAGGTATAGAAAACGAATTCGAATATTCAATGCGTTATTCTTCTCTTTCTCTATCTCTCTCTCTCTCTCTCTCTCTCTCTCTCACTTCCCTAAACGCGCTTTGAAATTTTTTTAACAATTATGCGGTTTTTAAAGTTAAACTCTGCATAACTAAGCGTATGATTGACCTCGAAATTTTGTTTTGATATTTTGAATAAAAACACAAAAAAGAATTGCGCTCGGCTCTGAGCGAATACTTTATACCCACAAAATATCGATGGTCCGCGCAAGGTGCAGATGCACATGACAATATACCTAAAAAAATTGTGATGCAAAGAGAGCAAATAATCCCAATATTACATCTGAAAGCAGAAGTCGTTTACATTTGAAAGCAAAGATGTTTTGAGGTCTCGTTCCTCTGTAGATATGATGGTTGACCAATTTTGCCGCTTCTAAAGACCAATCTACTGGGAGATCTCCCAAAGCTTTTTCTCAATTTCAAGCCGATATCATAGTCTTGACGACCGGGAATGTGTTTACCCCTCAAATAAATAAAGAGGCAGATATACTAAAATCAATTCAGAACTTGTTACTGTCCGAAATTGTACAAGCTTTAAGGTGTTTCCAAAGCTTCCCCCTGAACATTGCAAACGCTTTGATAGAATATATAAACTCGTTAGCTTTGGTGATGAACATAAATGGAACGAAAATAAAGTATGCTTTTATTGTGTAAACTTTATAACGGTATGTATAATTGATTGAATGGAAACAGAAATAAAAGTGAATTTGTAGGCTTAGAGAGGGTACTTAATATCCATCAAGATTTTCACATTCATCGATAGAGAGTGAGAGGGTAATCGCTTTTTGACTGTTTTTTTTATTACCTTCTGGTGACTAAAAGTATTCTTATAATCAAATCAAGATTTCGCGATGGCTGTCAATAAATCACTGCCACCGCGAATCTCTTAGGCTGACCGTCATCGGTCCAGCGATCTATGAAACTGTTTGTACGGTTATGTCCTCGTCACTTCATGTGAAACGATGTACGCTCAAAAGACTTTAATAACCATTATCTAAGGTTAAAACTTCGCACATAAATTTCTATATATGTGGAAATGAAATAAGCCCGAGTCGTGTAGAAAGTGAATTACTCTTGCTAAACACTCAAAATGCCTTAAGAAGGGGGAATGTGATGCTTCTGTCAGTAGATCGACAAAAGATCTATTAGTTGGACTATCCATGGATCAGTTTGGTTGACAATATGTTTTATATCAAGTAAAGTTTTTTAAAGGGGAATCCAACTGGCCTATCCATCTCACATCATAGGGAATATGGAGCCTAGATTTTTATGGCATTATTTAGTTAAGGTTCGTAGGTCGAAATATATGTATAGGGTGATCTTTAGCAAGTGCTAGTCTTCATATGCAATGTGTCAGAATTTCAGAATATTCCGACAAACAGTTATGTAACGATCATTATGTTACGAGTTGCAATTGTTTAAGTGATGCTGTAGCTTGTTAATTATCGATCGGAATGTTAAAAATTTTTGACACATTTCGCTTGGAAGTTGGGTCAATAACTGGATGGTGTGAATTCGTCAATAGTGACAACATCTCTATATGATTCTACTTCTGCATAAATCTCGGAAACGATTGGCTCATGCCTGTATATTGTATGTCGTCTACTTTTCACTCTGCTGACATCGGAATTACCATCGTGAGACGTTCTCTGATGAGAGTGATGTTGATAATCTTCTTATCTTATCGCTAGATTATCACTCCATCACTCGATTAAATTCAAAAATTTTAACAACTAAAACGCATAACGGATTGGATGAATACAGTGCTCTATAAGTACTTCTATTCATAAATATTTTTACGATATACTACGTTTACGATATGATATATTATGGTTTATCGCTATGTTCATTAAACGAATGTTCGCTCTATAGTGCAGACAAATATCGAACATGAACTTTATTAACATAAATGGAATGCACTTTTATTCTTGTTATATTTTTTTTCTGGCTTATAAAGTGCTGCCAAATCTCATAAAATATATTTTTAAAGTAGGCGTACGATATAAGCCAACGTAGCTAAGATATGTATGCCGAATGAAACTTTGCTTTATGTTGCTGTAAAGGTTCAGTTCACGTCATATATGATTTCTTTCTTATTCGAAATTAATTTTATTTAATTTAATTTAATGTATAATGAATGGAGTTCGATTTCTTCTTTTTTTTTTTTTTTTTTTTTGAAATTTTAATTTCAAGCCATAATTCTATTGAGATTCTAACAAGTTCATTTAATTATTTAAACTTTATTATAAATTTCATTGAAATTAAAATACGAACAGCATTCCTATTCACATATTTGTATATCGCGTATCTTTTCCTACTAATGGTATTCTCATTCGTATTTGTATTCGCATTTGAATTTTTGCTATACATTTCAGCTGAAACGGAGAATGAGAAAAAATGCAATCAAATTCAATTTGCCGCAATTAAATATGCAAATCATAATAGATTCAATAAAATTTCAAATAATATGAGTTGGATATCGAATACATTAAAAAAAAAGTGCGAAAAATGAGCGGAAAAACTTTCGAGCGACTTTTAACTATAAACTCAATAAAATATTTACAATAAAATTGCCTACAGAAATATAAACAAATTAGAGTTGTAGCACGAATACACAAACAGCAAAAAGCCAACAATAACAATATAAGTAATTTTACCATCCAATTAAATAAATAACAATGGGAAAAAAATCCAATTTGTCGAATACCAATATAAAGGGCATTGACTCAAATAAAGTTAAATTATTTAATTAAAAATGAAAAGAAGAAAAAGACATGAAAAGGTAGAAAAAAAGAGAGGAAGAAAGAAAGAGAGAGATAAAAAAAATAAAAGAGAAAACACATTTATATAGCATAGTATAGAGAGGGGAGACATAGTGACATAGTGTTTTGCTGGGGTTGTTCCGATTAAATGCTACGCTTTGTAATCGCTTGACTTGCTTAAACTGATTTCCGTAGAAATTTAATAATGATAAAAATAATAAAAACTAGTAAATTTACATGATGATAATATGCTAAAGGCATTTTTTAAGATTTATATGACTATGGGATGCTGTGGATTGCAACTTTTATGGTAGGGCAACGGTTAAAAGCGGAAACAAAGAGAAAAATAAAAGAGTAAAAGCGCTCTAGTCAGACTGGGTCCAGCATTAAATACTCTGCGTGTAACGACTTTTCAAAATAAAATGTTGCATTGGATTGGGGGAATCGGAAAACAATCCGATCCGAATTATTTTCAATAGCTTTTGTCCTTGGCCCAAAAGATAATAGAGTATCAACTTTCAACAATAAACAAAACAATGTGCGGCGGACAGAAGGACAGACAAACTTACATCGATCGGTATAGTAGAAGATGGAACTATTTCAAGTATTTCTGGGTGTTGAAAATAATCGCATAAATTTACCGCAAATGGCGTAGGATATAAAAAGGGAAGTAAGCTGTCAAATCGTTCCAATGGAAAGTGAAATAGTCCTCTAAGGAAAAGCTTGTTCAAAAGTCGATGTCAATTGTTCTCCGCAATGTAGTTTGCATGCGTTTTTTTTTGTAAAAACTTTCATAGACTCATATAGTCGCCAAGTCAACTGATAAAGTCGTACGCTCGTCAAACCTTTTTGCTTACTTTCAATCGCTTACTTTACTTAGTTAATCGTGAATTTGAATTACTTTGCATTAACCGTTAGTATATTGCAAGACGAAAGATATTATAATTCTTTACATTCTTTACATATCTATACATATACATATATATAGTTGTAGTGTTTTCTTCAATACGTCACTTGGTCTAGAACTATCTTGAATACAAGAAGAGAGTACAGTGCATTGGTTAATACTATCTTTCTCATATTACGTTCGCTATTGTAGATAGGGCAGACTGCGCAATGTTCGTCTAATCTGGCATCAATAAAAATTTAAAAATAATGGACGTCAATCAAAATGCAAAATATCTTTTATAATAAGCTTTAAAGCAAATCTTAAATGTGCGAGTAAAGGGTTGGAATTTTAATGGAATTAGGCATAACAAGAAAACATGATCTAAGCAACAACTTTATCTTCGATTGCAATGTAATTTTCATTTTGAATTCTTAGCACTAGTGTGAACATCGTACATGTATGTGCAATAAAGCGCAGACATTTACGCATACATAATTACATGCTTACATATATTCATGCAAATATAAATTGATCAGTTAACCTCCCAATGCAATTACGTTACCGATAACAAACAGCGAATAACATAGCGTAGTACACGCACACACATACACACGCAAATAGTTCAATTCATTCCAATCCAATCATTAAACGCAAACCTCCCTAGCTTTCCCTGTAAAACAAGATAAAATAACCAATACAAGCATGTGCATGCAAATTATCAGGTACTTAACTAGAATAGTAGTGGTAAGCAGTAGTGTACGATATGCTGCAGTTAAATCGGGCAATTTAGTTGCAATCTGCTACACAGTTTAATGGTTAAACGTTACCCTTTGCCATATGAGCACTCTAGCATACACGCATGCATGCCTACATACATAAATACATACATGCATACATACATATATGAATATCTATATATATATATATATATATATATATAGACACAAGCATGTCTCTCCCTCTCTCTCTCTCTCTCTATATATATATATATATATATATAAGTATATGTGTTTATAGGTACATATATATTATATATGTGCATATTTTTAGTTACTTGTACTTAATCACATGCTTGTTCACAATTACTGCTGTTTCCCTCAACAATAAAATTAAAACTTGTTCAACTTGAGATATTTTCCGCACAAACTGTTAATCATTTATATATAGTGAAACTTGCAAATCCTCTCCCCCTTCTCACCGCGATTTTGGCGAATTCAGATTTACGCCGATTCAGCTGAGACCAGGTATGTATATGTAGATATTTGTGTTATAATTTAATTAGCTTATGCACAATAATTGTCTAAACCGTTCATTTATGCAGATGACGTTTTCGAAAATCAATGTAAATTAAAATTTTACACAAACTCATTAATGCTATTGTTTGATTGGGTTAAATTCACATATACATGTACGTTATGCGTGTCTGTTTTTATGTATGTTTGTTGATGAAATAAATCAAGTATATATACCGCGGATTTCGTGAATATTAGGTGCTTGAATGTATTTTGAACATTTTTTCACTTGGAAAAGACTTTTCTCTTTCTTTCTCGTTATGTAATGATGCCGTGGCGGAAAGGGAGATATTAACTTAAACTTAACTTAACTTAACTTATTAACTTAAAGGTTAGCTGCGCATTTCTGCAGCATTTTAAAACTGGACACCATGTCTGGTGAGCTACACTGGGTGCGGCAGAGCATCCTAATCGAGCTGCAACAGGGTTTCCGTGACAACTCTTGCAACGTGTAGCCGAGCGTTGACCTTCAGGAGGATCACCTTGCGTCCGTTAACCGCTAATGTTTTTTTTTTAAAACAATACATCATCCAATTTGTTCAATTGAGATGTCAGCAAGCATCTGCAGTAACAATTTGAACAGTCCGCTTCGGTGTCGAAGTGGATGGCTCTCCTAGCAAGCAATGAAACTGCGATGCTGAAAGGGCTCGAAAAGGCATATTCACTCAATTGATATTATAGCCTCCTCCTGGAAGCGTCTACAAATAGTTGATTCATCAACTGCTGTTGGAAAGTTTGAGCTGGATTTTCGTCCAATAGGTCTTGGAATTTATTGATTTCTAACTTCTTTAGGCCTCCAGATCGTTCTTTGTCATTGACATCAAAATCAACACTTTTAAGCCATTGTGGATATGATGGAGCAGCATCATCATAAGCTTCTAAAAGTGCTCGATGGGCTTCGAAAGCAGATTTTTTTTAATTAAAGAACAAAACGAATGAATGTCGAAAATGCAATTTTGAGCTTTCCACGCATCTATATGCACTGAATAAGCTAATAATGTTAAAGGGAAGACTGCTATTCTATGTAGAAAATGGTCAAAATCATTGAACTTAACGCGTTGTGTATATAGAAACTTTGCATTACTTGATCATTTTCGCTAACAGATATCGTTGATCAAAATACATGCAATCACTTACTAATTATTTAATATTTTCTAAGCACAAAGAAAATCAACATAAATTGAATTACATTTCAATGTTCACATGTGCGTACCATTGCTTATGCATGTACCTGTTCTTGTGTACATAATATATATATACCACAAGATAATTTCATTTACATTAAAATTTCGCATAAATTTAAATATCTTTTGCGTTTTTTGATGAAATTATTATTAATAATTTCATAAACCATAATCAATAAAAATGTACACGCAAACGAAATCCGACTTCATTAGGACTAATTAACGCGCAAATATGTCGATGTATGTATAATTAGGTCATAAAAGAGAATGAACATTTTCGAAATGAAAAAATTTCACCTGAAAATACTAAACAACAAAAACACAAAAAAAAAAAAAAAAAAACAAAAAAAAAAAAGAAATTCCTTTTTGCAATAATTTAAATTTGACTAAAAAACAAAAACTGACCTGGTTTAGTTCTATTTTTCTTTTTGTTGTTTTCTTTCACATTCATAGCTGTACTCGCCTAACACTGATAACATCTAAAATATTATTCATCTATATGGTCTAGCGAAAAAAAAAAAAAAAAAAAAAACTATACATTATTTGTTTGGTATTATTTTTTAGATCAGTATCATATAACTGTGAACTATATGCTGGCACCCTATCCATGAACAGTACTTTACGCTTAAGCGATCGATAAATTTCTGTTAGCCTAGACACGGCTTTCGCTGAAGATCTCATATATGCAGGCTGCTGCTCTTACGAAATATTAACTCGCCTTCAATGCTTTAAAAATGTCTTCACTTATAGGTGAATGTTGCTAGGAAGCCTCATATGTAAAAGGAATTATAAGCTTCTTTGTTCAGAAGGTTTCCTTTAAGATTCCGATTGCTTTCACCTAAACCAACGAATTTATTGCAAATGTAAGACTTTAAGCCATCCGATACATACTCAAGCAAATTTTTATTTCGGACCGTTCCTCGAAGTCTAAAAGAGCTTCCCCTGAATCGAATTGCTTACCTATAAATATTCGTAAATCCAATACTTTTTGTTCCAACTTAACTTCATTTTTCTTATAATAAATGACTTTTTCTAGGTTATCCTCATTTTGGGCGGAAACGCTTTCATAGTTTTGTGCAAAGTGTAGTAGAAACGAACTATCATAGTACAGGACCTTTTACACAAAAAAATGTCGTCTTTTTTCTATACATTACTTGTCGTATGAAGGTGCACTAAGACTGTGCTGATGTATGCGACATCCACCTTTCACTGCACCAATCGATACAGAAACACGTTTTGCATTGATCTAAACTTGTCTGTCCCTTTGTCCATCTGTCATGTTTTCTTGTATTTAAGGTGTAGGTCGAAATTTTTGAAATATTGTCAGATCGATGTCTTTTGGCCTTCCGACGAACACTATTGAAAATGGTTTGCATGGGACCGCTTTTTCAACCACTTCCCACGTATTTATATTTATTTTAAAAAGTCGTTCTATGAACAAATCTATTAAAAAAAGTGATGTAGGTTATATAACGAAGGGCCATTTCTAACTGTAATGTTTCCACTTCTTTGACACATATTTTGGTAGTTTTAAGTTTTTTCACTTAAGCAAAGTAATTTACTTCAACCAATTTGCATGGCTTTTCTATACCTTAAAAAAAACGCGAAATGTGAACCGTTCTACTATTACTAAAGAGAATTTTCAAATTCTCACGTTTACCAAATACTTTGTAATTTTGGACCCTTTCACTTTGCGTATCTTGAGAAAGCGTTTAAGAAAAGAGTGCACTTGTGCTATCCACGCTTAGCAATAAAAGCCCGGACTTTTGGATTAGGTCGTTCTTTCAACAATGGTTGCCTTCACTTCAACGATGATAGGTTAACTCATTCTGGCTGGAAGGAGCGTTATATCAAACAGCTTATGAAGAAAGAGGTGTTAGACGAATACTTTAGCAATGAAGCTGCGAATCTTACGTAATTGCTTTGCTTGAGATGAAAGACGCCCTGAAATTTTGGAAATTCTTTCTTCTTCCCCTGGTAAAGGACTTAGGATACGAGTCGGCTTCTCTGCACCTTGGTGAGTGCATGGTTAAGAAACTTTATAAGAGGGAAGAGACTTTTGCTCATATGCCATTTGCGAAGGCAATTGTGTATCTGTCAAGCAAAGTGTACTGTAATTTCCTTTTTTCATTGTTAGGTACTCACGTATCACATGCTTGGTAGAATGCACAATAGTCTAACTGAAAAATTATAACAATAGTCCATAGGGAAATGTATGACATACACGCATACAGACATTTACCTACCCATGGATACATCATTTACATACCAACATCATGTAATATATACATAGGTGTTTGTTCAGTTGTACAATTAAAAGCATACATTTATTCAACAGTTTTCATGGCAAAGCCATAAGTACTCACATTTTGGTTATATTTGATTGCTCAAAAAGAGGAAAAAAAGGGAAAAAAGGATATTTCTAAAAACTAACTGGAAAGAATTTATTCAATTTAAAGGGAATATCTGACCCATGGCCAAATTTAGTTTCTATATAAAAAATATCATCAAGCATAAAAATGTATACCAGACGGACACCGGTATAAGTAATTAAGTAATTCCTATATATAATTCATATATATATATCTATATACAAATATAGTGCGCGGTGTAGTGACAATCCGTATAATCAAGAATTATGATAGGTTCTCGTATTACCGAAAATTTTCTTATTCTTCTTTTTCTTGGCATTTGGATTTTTTCTCACATACCTATTACATCTGCGACTGTTACATTCAAAATGACAAAATTTAACTTATTCCAGGATGGATAGCGACTTTAACGAGCGGAACAATATTTCAATAATCCTAAAAAACTACTAACGTTTTTATGGCATTGTAGCTTTAATAGAATTATCTGAAAAATGCATGTTTATAAAAATAAAAAATAAACCAATTTTAACAAGTTTTATTTCATAACGGGGTATAGTCACTAACTAGGATATATGTGTACACGAAATTTAGATTTATGATACGAAAAACGCGATTCTTTTAAGTAATTAAAAGAAACATCAGAATATTTTAATGTAGCATGTCAATACATTGAGGCATTGATGGTAATAAAAAAAAATAAAAAAAATTCTTTGCTTTAAAAATTTTATGCAAATAGTTCGAACCAGTACCTAAACTTCTAGATACCTCCAACAACTTGAAAATTGCATTCTAACTAAATTCATATTTTCAATACTTTTCCAAATCGGCCTTGTACTCCTTTAACTATCTGTCTTGCTTTCTATCTATTTGAATTTTTGTGACACTAATAGTTCCAGGTATGTGCAAAGGGCAGCTGACAAGCCTAATTAGATTGGAGCTAAACTTAACGACCGTGTAGACTTGTGGGATTTCTGGTCGATATTTCTAAATGACACTATAAATATATTTATGCGGTATTAGGATCGACATGATGAATATATTTAAAGTGTATTGGGATCTACTAGAATCCAGTAGTGGTTGAAACACCTGTGCCTTATTTTGTGAGCGGGCAAAGCTCATGACAAAATTTTGATCAATTTGCAAACTAGAGTAAGAAAAACAGTTTTCTACCTAATCTCTTTAGCGTCTCGAGTCTTTCAACAATCATAGAATGGCCAGAACAAAGAACCAGAAAGCCAAGCGGCTTAAAACTAAGGTATTGTCTTATGAATGCGTGTAACACGTTTTAGAAGATCAAAGCCACCTTGCAAACCTTTACTTCATCGCGTCATATTCCGGCTACCAGAGTTCTATTAAAAATGAACTGCATTTCAATTATTTCATTGCCAAAAAAGAAAGAAATTATTTGTGAAATTATGCAATCGTAAAGTTGACCATATTTTTCATTCCTTTTACTTATTACTTGAAATGTATTGTCAATAAATTGCTGGAATTATGCTACGCGTCATTCAGAAAAATCGTTTTACGAAAAAAAAGCATTTAAATTTTGAAAAGGTTTGGGGACATTTTTTTTTTATTATAATAGTTTTTTTTATTAATCTTTGGAATTGGTCTACAGTTTCAGCACCACAAAGCTACCCATCTGCGTTCAAATGTTTTTGCTCCTAACTATTTTACGATGATTTTATGCTTCTGGTCTAGCTATCAAAGAAAACTTTGGAGTTTTTCTGCAGTTGGCATATGCAATATCGATCTCGAAAATTTTTATGATTCATAGAAGATTAATCAGATAATCTTTAAAATAACATAAGCCATTGGTAGTCGATGGCCACTTTTGCCACTTGAATAAGATTTTCGAAATTATATCTTTTTTATACACGCATCCTTAAGGACTTTTGTATGGACATGAAAACTTTGCAAAGGCAAAAGGTTAACTTCCCTGCAGGAGGTTTTCGTTATTGTGGAGCTCTTTCCGGAGGGCTTGGCAAACGATTTGAAATTTCAAGGAAAAATTTCGTCTATGGAAGGAATTGTTCCGCATCTTCCAAAAGGTGTATAGCATCTATTTAGTCGATACGAAAAAAAGGGATCTTCTGAAGTAGGTGAACTAGAGCTCCCTATTGCAGTGCTATTGAAAACTCAGGAAGTTATTTTCTCTTCGCGTAAAAATTGCAACATATTTTACTAAATCCGGGAGTGACGTATGAGCTTTTCAGCTTGTCCTAGGAAGTAAGTAAATTAGTTTCTTTAGCCTTATTATTAATATCATTATTTATTTATCCCAATGAAATAAATTCGTGGACTAACGTAAGCTGACTGCTTGCAGCTAAAATTGTTGATTGGATTCAAAAAGAAAAACAAAACGAATAGGGCACTTGAGTCAGTTTAGTAAAGGCAAACATTTTATTGTAGTTATGGTCTGCTTCTAAGATTTGCATAGGATGATTCGCTCCGAATGCAAATGTTCAAGTTGGGGAAAGGTTTTGCTGTTCAGAAAGTATGTCCGTAATTGTAAGATTTTGCCTGGGGTAGTAAATTTGAGGACCAGATCTCTTGAGGATGCATTCTTGGTGAACTCCTGACATTTTTGGTGTTGGTTAGGCTTAGCAGTGTAACAAGATTGGATTTAACTGAGAGAAGTATGGATTGTAGTAACATCGAATGTTGTCCTTAATTTTCTCCTTAATCTTTATATTCTACACCGTTTGCGGAAGAAAATTATATTAAGTTTCTGCGGATGTATGGAACACCCTAGAGAAATTGAGGCAGACCTACTTTTTAGTGTGCCGAACGAGTTAGAATCACCTTCTAAATCAGAATCTCACCCAATCTAAGCTTGTGTGTCCATCTGCCGGTTTTCTTTTCCTATATTCAACCTAAAGGCTACAAATTTTTGAGATATTTTCATGAAATTTGTTAGGCCGATGTGTTTTAGTCCAAGGACAACCAATGCTCTTGAATATGATTTGGATGGGACCAATTTTTCAGCTACTTCCCACATTAAGCCTTGTTTTAAAAGACATTGCAGCTGAAGTAATCACGAGCCGTGGCACACTGTAGTGTTTTTGCTTGCTTTCTTAATCTGCTTTTCAAGGTCCTTCTTTTCCAGTGTGCGGCCTGACATTAATAGTTTGGAAAATTTGGTTGCCAGATCAGCTTGAACACTTTCCAAGAGACCAATGTGATGCTTTATTCAAGAAATGGTGGCTGGTCTGCTCGCGTAATCGCTGTAGGTTTTCTTATTGTGGGCGCATATGTGGGTGGATTAAGCCTACTTTCAGTCTTAATCTAAGCCAAGAAAACGATTTCTAACTATCCTAATTTTTCCGATCGCTAACATTTCAGCAATGTAGGCGGAGTGATCCAAATATTTCTAGATTTTACGATTATAGGAACAAATCTACTATGATCCCGTCGATTGAATTCGGTTATAAAAAAAATTCGATATTATTGCAAGACATGGAAATGTAAAGAAAAAGAATTAAGCGCACAAAAAGTCATTTGTTGATTACCATATTTACCATTGATGATTGTTGATTGGATGCAGACCAAATTTTGTCCCTTCGAAAATGTAAAAAGCTGGTTTACTTTGTTGCCGTGTATGTATTGCGCTCCACAGAGGATCGAATAATTATATTGCAAAGAAATTTGATCGAAATTCCGATCAGAAGTGGATTTTATTTACGTTTACTTTAGAAAACACAAAATGGATGACCCTATATATATATATATATATATATCTATAATATTTGTATGGAAACTTTCTCAATTTCCATTATTCAACAATAAATAAAGTCAGCTTATTGTTTAAATTCTACTTGTCCCTGCTTTTATATCTTTCTTACATTTTGCCTGAACTTAAACAAATTAATGCTTTTATTACTACTGCAAAGTGTTGTCATATGCTTTCAACATACTTTTGCACACTCGTACATTACTCCATATTTGAAAATTCATTACCATGAGTGTATATCAAACAAGGGTATATTCATTTCTATATTCCGTTTGGAACGTCTAGAACAAAAAAAAAAAAAAAAAAAAAAATCATTTGATGGAATACCTCCGTGGGTTTTCAAAGTCAACACATTTTGAAATACTATCAGTTTTAAGGACAAAGTCGAAAATGTGTATGTGTCCCTCAATAATTATAAAAAAAAAAAAATATTCCAAAAAGGGCTCCAAATTAATACCGATTTTTACTTCAGCAAGAACCAATTACGTGAATCTCTTTTTCCAAAAATTGTGTTACTTCGCATACCGGTCCTGACTTCTGACCTAAGAAGAATTAAGATTTCATTGAAATCATTTACTCATTCAATGCACTTAATGCATGCTGGCCCACTGTGGTTGATAACCGTTCTTCATAGAAGTTATCCACATTATCGCTTTCAATATTGTTTTTCAATATCTCTTATTCAATTTGGCCGAATGGCTGGGTATCCAAGTTTCTTTTCAAGACAAATATATTTTTCAT
This sequence comes from Glossina fuscipes, assembly GCF_014805625.2. Lineage (NCBI taxonomy): Eukaryota > Metazoa > Arthropoda > Insecta > Diptera > Glossinidae > Glossina > Glossina fuscipes. Next base: position 24,169,825 of record NW_023998416.1, read on the forward strand.
TTTACATTTTTTTTCCTTTTGCTGCATATATACTTTTCGAATGGTTTACACAGTTAATAATAAAACGATTTTTGGTATGAAAACACAATTCATTTATCTTAGCCATGCATTACTTGATGATGTTGGTAATGGTGGCGGCTGTATTAGCAGCAGTAGTAAGCTAGAAATTTTCAAGTGGTGAAATAATGCAAACACAAACATTACTTACACTCTGGCATATGCGTACACACCCACTAACACAAAAGATTTTAATAAAACATAGATACCGAGCAGGGAAGCATGCAAAACAAAGTCTAAAGTGTACATGCATTTAAAATATGTGGAAAAAGGAGGAATGTTGAAAATGGTTTACGCTATATTATGGCTTAGAACTTATATTTATAGAAAAAAAAAAAAAAAAAAAAAAAAAAAAAAAAAAACAAAAATGAAGAAAAAAAAAATATAATTCCTTTTTCTTTTTTTATTTTGTAAATATATAAATGTTCATATATATACATATACGCTTGTGGCGCATATATGTATGGCCTTTGGGGAGTTTAGTTTATGCATATGTAAGTTTTCTTAAAATGAAATGCACATGGTTGCGAGTTTTTCTAACAATAAAAAAGTTTTAAAACATTTTCTAGTTTTCTCAAGCATTTAACCATTGGTCAACAATGTTTGGCTTAGATTTCATCTAAACAAACACAATTGTATCCGTAAAGTACACTCTTTCCGGAATATTTTCTAGAATTTTCTCAAACACACTTAATTTAAGTGTTTTTTGTTTTGCTTGAAGAATTTTAAAATTAAATTTAAATTTGATGAAAAATTTACTTTTTTCAATATAATAAATACCACATCTAAGCATAACTCTTTTAGTTTTAATATTCCAAACCACTTGTCGTACAACGGTTGGAAGATAATGTATGCAAGACCGAAAAAGACCTGAGATAGATCCGTATTTTCTTATGCCGATGCGTTCAGAACCACTTTCTCTTTCGATAAGCTTACGTATGCGTCCGTCCGTCCGTCCGTCCGTCGTGGACTTTTTCAAGCTCAAGGCTCATAAAACTATGCAGATTCTGTCTGCTTTAAGGTCAAATTTCATCAAAATATTCTGAAAACTTGCAGCTGATTAGTTGAGTGCAAAAATGCATCGATAAAAGTCAGATAGAACGATCGAAAAAAAGGGATTGACGAAATAATTCCAAGTCGATTGTTTTAATGAAAGCTCATTCCGCTCGATATTCGTCAGGCAGTTATCGAAGGCATTATATACCACATATATACATATTTATACACATGTACACACGTACATGCATGCATGTAAATAGTAGGGATCACCTTCTTCTAGCATTAAAAATAATATGCGTTTATTAATATCTTATAGGCCGCAATTATGTGCAGTTGACGCACTTAGCTCACTTGTATACTGAAGTAACTGATGAAAATATCAATTGCTTGAACCAAATTATCCCCTTCTTAAGAACAAAATCTTTATTAGTTACAATCAATAAAGTGAGAAAAAAGAGAAAAATTTGAAAGAAATCGTGAGCATGTATGCTTGCCCGCAGTGTATACTAAAACTGTCTATATACCCTATACTACTTGTGATAAAGAGTCAATTGAGTTTACCTGCACGTATGTAACACACAGAAGGACTTAAGATACACCCACCTTTTATTATTCACAAAATAATTCTGTCTTAAGCAAGTCTGTCCGTTTGTCCGTCTGACGTCCGTCCATGTAAATTTGTGTTCAACCTACAGGTTTATACACAATTTATAGATATTTTAATCAAATTTGGTATACTGAACGATACATACCGACATTGGGCCATTTAGGTCGATTTTTTGGATAACATCGCATATAAGGATTCTCAGCAAATAGGCTTCAACAAGGAGATTTGTATATATGTTGCGAAAACTATGTGAGCCAAATTTGGACCACGTGAGTATATTTCTTGGCGTCTCTGCCAAATAAGATTTCTCATCAACAGTAAGCCCTTCAGAAAAAGATTGAATTTTTAATACATCGTGATGAAGATTGGCAGTTTAGCAAAATGGATCAGGTGGATCTATTTCTAATCATTAAAATTTGTAGGTGTTATCATGAAAAGCCCTTATATGAGAACTGAAAATAATGAAATTTTCGGGAACTGAGTTCAGCAAATCTGCATCACATCATATGATGTTTGGGGCATTCCCCAATATGCGAGATTTCATGGAAAGTACACGTTTGCTCGACAATAACGCTTAATTGCTGCTGTACGGTAACCAAAAGGAGAAAAGAACTGCACTAGGCGAAATGGCTTAGGGCATCCAACGGTCGCCATTGCCCGCCTACAATGCTCTTTTTTTGCTTTGACCTACAAAAATACTTGAAATATTAGGCCGCATGCTATGTAGTTTCCATGTCTATCGGCGTAAGCGAGCAAAGGAGCGATAGATGTATTTTGGGATACTTTCGCGAAAACTGAAGTAACGCGCCTGCAATGGAGGCTTAATAAAAACAAGAAAACTTTATAGCATTATATGTGATAGAAAGAGATCGCGACCAATTTGTAGCTAGCCTTAGGAGAATTCATTTTCATGTAAAACAGTGTACGCTAATCAATAAATTACTTTGCATCGTTTCACAAAACTGTCTCTCAATGTTTTGCAACTTTTTCAATCGCTTCTTTCTTATAGAGAAAGGCATTTTTTTTTTTCTTAGAAAGGAGCGTAAGACATGTTCTTGCTTTCTTTTAAAACGAATAAGCGGAAAATGGGGGAAATGAAAATTTACAAGCACTAAGTAAAGGAAATATGGCATGTGTTGCAAAATTGATATTTGAATTTGTGAAGATTTTGTTGTGTCTATAAATTAGCTTTGTCAAGGCAGCAGATGAATTCCTCCCTATAAGTCAAAATTTGGATATTTTGCTTGAAACTCAAGACTGCATTGAACGAATTGCTTATGAATGCTGCCTGAAAGAAAATAATGAAATGTAAATCCTTTCTAATTCCATCGTATAATGATAGTAATATAATTCGATGCAATGTAGCAAGTCCCATAAATTCTCCCGTTGCACTTGCTTGTTAGCACACTCACAGCTTCTCTATATTTAATTTTATTTTTTGCAACCTTTCATATTCCATTTTGCAATTTAAACCTGCAAACAGTTAGATAGCTATCTGACCACGGAATGGGCTCTTGTATCTCAAGAGGAGTAGCATGAATTTTTTCAATCACCTAAGAATTAATTCAAAAAATTCCTCATGGAACAACTTTCGGTTAAGGTCTCAATCCTATCGAACTTGAGCGTTAACCTTAATATCTTTCATTGACCACAATTTTGTGAATTTATTCTTAAAAGTCGTTACCTGAATAATGTTAGGCAGATGCCCACTGTAGTGTTTTACATTAGCTTTTCAATTTCGCAAAACGCCTAACTAACTAACATTTGTATGCAAGAGGTTTGTTTAGGAATAAATGCAGAAGGACTTATAGGAGGAGCGCAAAGCATACGCTACCTACAATTTAGGCAATATATGCGTACCTGTGTTTGAACCCCAACCGCCCAAGCTTTTTAGGTGGAAAACACAATATAGGCATAAAAAGTAAATAGTTCATCAAATGGAGCAGTGAACCGATAAACTGCGGGCGTTTTAGTCATTGCGAATTACCCAGTATATTAAATCTCAGGCAACAGTTTGGACATGAGATAAATAGAACTGCATTTGGTAAATTTGAAAGCAACGAATTTAATGAAAGGATATAATATTATGCAGCCGATAGCCTTAGATGCTAGTGCTTTTAAGAGTTTAGTCTTAGAATTTATTTCTCTGGCGAAATTAATAATAATAATAATAATATGCAATAATTGTAATCTTTGATATCAGTTTGATCCGACAAATGGTGAAAACAGGCTAAGCAGAGCAAGAAAGATTTTTCACGCATCAATTCCTTGTGCCATGTGCTTATTTGCAGACCTTGTTAGTTCTGATGTGGTAAGAGCTTTCATTAAATTATGAAACAGTAGGGGCTATGGAGGTGTATTTTAAACACCTCTCGAGAAATAATTTCGAAAATAAGAACATTATGCTGGTTATTAGGAGCTATGTCAATGAAATTAGCAGTGCGTTTGTTTTATACGCTGAAACTACAATCACTAACCGATCCGATAACAAGAATATATATATGTACTTATGTATGTAGTGTGCATGTATGTATGTATATATATAAATTTCATATGTATGTGTTTTATAAAGACATTCAGCTAAGAGAGAGAGAGAGGAGAAAGGGCTTATGAAGAGAGCCCTAACCGCATTAATTACGAAAGCACCTAAAATTCTGGATAAAGGTAATTTACTTAGGTTTATTTAGGTTTCAGTTCGTTTAAATTTTTCGTGTTAAAAAATAATATTGACAGCCCATAAACCACACCCATAAGTTGCTTTTATACACCGGATGGGTTTTCTTTACGCCAAAGAGGCAATAATTCTTATCTACGAAGTCATTTAAAGAAATACGAGCTTTATTCCATTCCACAAGCACGAAATATAACCGAAGGTTTTGTTATTTTCATAATAAGTTTTAGGATTTTGTGTAAAAAATTCTCAAAAAAAATTTTAATCTAAATTTCAATCAAAAGTGTAGTTTCAGTGTTTCAGTTTACTTTCTGCTGACGCTGTATAGAAAGCGAAGAGACGAGCAGGCGGCAGACATGATAGAGAACATTTTTCAAAAACCTCTTAATAAACTTTAAAAATCTTTTTTATTAAGTCAAATCCATTTTTTAGGGTTAAATTCTTGTTTCACACAGACAAGGCCACATAAGCATGTCCCTTGTGGGACAAAAAAGAAAAAAAGCTGCAAAATTTCATATGTCCCCGAAAGATAGTTTAAATTAACTTTTATAAGATTGCATCGACTTTCAAGTACCTTTTGGCATTCGCTTTCGGGAGAGAAGTTGAAGTCATCAATATTTTGGGGGGGAAAGCTTGATAAGGGATTAACTTTCCAACTAAGCTTAAACTGCAACTCGAAGAACACTCGTTTATGCCAAAAATGAGCTTAAATGTAAATAAGTTTTTTAAAAATGAAGAAAGAGAAAATCACTAAAATTTTGTTCAATTGTTTGTACGAAAGTTGTCTAGCGAAAATTAATAAGAAATGCTACAAAAGGAAGGAAACGTAATAAAAAGTATGATAATAAAATTGAAACAAAATGTTCTCCTTACAAATTCAACTTGCTTAAATAAAGCAGAAAGAAACAATGCGAAATTAACTTTAGTCTGGCACATAAAGATTGTTAATGGCAAACATTCGGGCTGGTATACGCAAACGAAAAAATACATAAAAAATGAGGAAAATGGAAAGTAGCAAAATAGTAAAAATAGGTTTTTTAAAAGTTTACCTGAATACTCGAATACTCTACGTGAAGGTTTTTTTCTTTTTTTTTTTTTTTTTTTTTAACTCAAGTCTCGAGTCTTTTCAAAATGGATGAAAGCTATGAAATACTGGCAATTATTGTAGAAATGTAATGAAAAGATTGAAAGAAATCATTTTTTTTTTTTTTTTGTTTTTATTTAAAGCGATCTAAAATCTATTCATAATCCGAAGTAAAATGTTAAGTATGCTTAGATCACGTTGCAAGTTACTCTTCAACTGCACTTTCAGTCAGACATTTTCAAAATTAATTAAATTCTTGAGTGCCATTAAAATACATAATATAATAATAATAAGCAAATGTGATGAAAAATATTTAAACAATAATTTTAACGCTAATATATACGTATAGTTTATTTGAAATGCTTTGATTGAAACTAAACTGTCTGCAGAACCAAAAATTCTTAATGTTTATGTTGCACAAAAAAAAAAAAAAAAAAAATGAAAAAAATGAAAAAAAAGACGAATTTTAAATTGTATTTACGTACATTTTTGTATTTATTCGTTTCTCTTTTTTTTCACAAATTTTCTTTACAACCAAGCAAATATTTGCTGTTCATTTTTGACATGCATTTACATAGGCTTGCCATTCACATGTAGTTTCTGTTAATTTTTATGACCAAAAAAAAAAAAAAAATGAGAAAAGCAAAAAAAAATTTCCTTTCTGTTAATTAAAGCATAAAAAAAATTTGAATAATTTTTATGAATTCAATTTTGTTTTTGTTTTCTTTTTTTTTTATGTCTACAGACGAAGGACGATTGTCTACTACTCACTAGATTCCGTTGCTCCGTCCTTCATCCATCTGTCGTCCGTTAAATTTCTTTAAGGCAGATCAAGTGAAATATTATACAATATATATATACAATTGAGTGACTATCGGTTTCACGTTTCTCTAAGTCAGCGGTCACAGGTTCAAATGTGAAGAGCGAAATATAATTTATTTGTTTTTCGTTGCGTTTTGAAATTTTACATTTTTAGTCATAGCGCATGCATTTTCAAGCAACTGAGAGCATATTCGGGCGGTATGAAGGCTTCACGTTAAACTACGCTGTAATAAGATTAACAATAAGGTATAAATTGCAATCGAAGGGAAGAACTAATAGTTAGAACTGGCAGCAATCGCGACTACTACTAAGTCGGTGTTCATGGGCTCAAATCCTAGCACGGTTTAACAACACATGGCCGTATACCTACGAGTGAGTTCTCAATCGGCAAAGACATAACATTCACTCCTACTCAGCTACGGCCAGATCCCTATTTGTTCTATTTCCTCCAAAAGAGCCTGTGTTGGGGGGGACATCTCCTGATTGATTAGTTATATTAAAAAAAAAAAAAAGAATTTGTTTTACAAAATAGACTTAAAGGCATAAACCACGTTGTCTGATGTTTTAAGAGAAAAGAAATCTCTTTCTCTATTGCCTTAAAGAATGTTTTGAATCCTTTCGAAAATGTGAAAAGAAAACTTGAATACCTGAAATTTCGGCATTTTACGCAAGCATGCCTGTGTCAAGTGAATAGATGCTGGACAAGTCCCAGCCTGTTAACATAATTTGCCTATTGATTTTTAAAACTTTTTCGCACACCCACAGAGACTGAGAAGCGATTCGATTGCCTTCAGTGTTTCTGCCAGCGAATTAAAAGATTTTGATATATAGTTTTTGTGTTTTTTGATTACAAATATGATTATTTTCCCACTGTATTATTTTCTGTTATGCTGCCGTCAACAAATGCAGCAGAAGAGACACTTTCCAGCAAAAAATCTTCAAGAAGAGGGAATAAAGAAAACCATTTGGGCTTTTATTTCTATGATGTGGGGATTGCGTACTAACGAACAAAAAAAATAAAAGAGATATGATAACAAAAACCCTACCATTAATACAATCAACTCAAATGAAAACTTTATTTGAATTTTACTCCACGATTTTTAAAAAGAGCATGCATCATAATTTCAACAACAACCCTACACCACGTCGTCTTACACAATTCCTATTTTTATAAAGGCATACTTTCAAGTGCGTATTTATGAGGAAGCGGGCCCAAAATTCAACCTAATGTAGTACAAGCTTAAACGTTACGTAGGTCAGGATCTAAAAATAGGCTTAGATAGTCCAGATTTCGTACAATCCATTTTTATATGAAATTACTATAATATTATGGGTCAATTGCCATGACCACATATCAAAACTTGGACGTATCTCTTCTACAAAGGAACAATTTTCGTAAAAATCCTTATTAAAGCCGAGGTGAATTTTTTTATGTTAAATGACTCTTATGGTATAATTCGCATCATGAAACATTGAAAATTATACATTTTTGTTGTGTGAACTTCAGTTTCCGTTAAATGAGAGAAAGTTGAAAATTTTCCCTAATCCTTCTAAAGTTTTCATACCAATTTAGAATCCCGAAATATTACTACTTAGCAACTTTTATCGAGAAATTTTGAAAATTCCAATTTTTTTAGCATATAACAACCTTTGAGAATAGGCCCCTTTATAAGGAGTGGTTGCAAAAGTGGATCGATCCGAATCATTTTGAATAGCAGGTTGAACACAAATTTACATGGACACACATCAGATGGACAGACAAGCTTAAATAAATTCAGATTACGATTCTGAATCGATCGGTGTAATAAAAGGTGGGTATATCTTAAGTCCTTCTGCGTGTTACGTACGCCCGCACCCTGTACCACACGTGGTGCAGGATACAATAACAAAAAGGAAGATAATATAAAAGCAAATCAATTCGCTTATTGATTAGTGATACGAAAATTGATTAGATTGAAAATTTAAACAAATGCAAAGATATTGGGTAAAATCACTTTTTGAATCACATGATGTTGACGAAGTTTTTGAGACATGGTCTAAGCAAATGTATCTGCAAGAAAATGACAAATTTTCAGAAACTATGACAATAAACTCAGCCAGTTACTCGACGATCAATTTCATAAAAATTCAATTCGTTCGCCAAATTTCAGAACGAGAATACATTTAAATATATTTGAATGATTGGTGATTTCTTAGATAGTTAACGCAAGGTGGAAGGGTGCAAAGTCTCCCAGTTTCATTTAATGTGAACTTTTCAATTCAAAGCATTTGCGAATTGGAACATTTAGCAGTTACATGCATAGTCCTGTCCAACGGACGTGGATGGAAGAAAGTAGCTCAAGATTTTAATAACCTGTGCGGATTACTTCATTGCATCTTAACCTCGCATTGGAGAGTGCTAACGAAAATCCTCCTTCTTAATCTGAATTCGAGATTCTGTCACGTTGATTTCCGGAATTTAATTTTTCCATAACTCTCTAATAAATAAGCTTGATTAACTGTTTGTTTTTAATTATTACAAAATAAGGCATGGTATGGTAAGATAAAAATAAATTAGATAAATGGTTTCTAAATTTAAAATAAATTGTCTTTATTTTTCCTTGTCCGTTGTATGTTTTTCCTCATTTTATTTGTACGTATGCATGCAAAACTATATGATTTATCAATCGCCCTAAGTCGGTCTCCAACCGAAAATAGAAATAACGCGTTATTGTGTTAGACCCCATACACAAGTGGTATTTTTACAAGACCCTGCGAGGTGTTCTAGGCATATGGATTATGTGATTGCCTTTGTTGGTTTTTACTTCATATAAGCCCCAGCTGGACTGCGTCCTGCACGCAGAACCTTAAATTAAGAGAGTTTTACGAAAATCCAGTCCACGTTGCCTTTTCTTATACATTTTTCGAAAATAATTCTCTTTCTTTTACTTATTATTATTATTAATTTCGCCCGAGAAGTAAAATTCTAAGACTTAACACTTAAAAGTACAGGCATCTAAGGCTATCGGCTTTTATTAAAAACTCTACCTCACTTGAGATCCGAACCCACTACCATTGAATTGCTAGTCGAGATTCCTCGCCTTCGGCTACTCAGTAAAAGGTAGTAAGCTTCTTCAATATTACTACTTCCTAACTTTTTTTTTTCTTCTTCTTCTTTTGTTATTCCCTGAGATGTACCTTCCCTTTCAACCAAAACAAAAGAAAAAAAAGGCAAAAAAAAAGTTTTTCTAAGCTATTAAAGTGGTTTGCATCCTTAAAGACAACCAATACCTGCCACAAAAAACAGACAGCGTAGTCAGCATCAAAATATTAGAGCTATTCAAACAAGGTCTTAAACAATACCTCTAAGGGACGGTATATTGCCTTTTAGGCTATGCCCTAGCTGGTGAACTGGTTAAGTAAGTCAATACAGTTGTTTTTGATCGAACGCTAGTTTCCACCGTTTCACAAGTCTCTCGAGTGCGTAGTATGTGGTTTGTTTCAAATCACTTTCACCAACAACTTTTGACCGATCCTAGTAATTGTGACGAAAATTTAAAGCAATATTATCTCGTAGGTGTGCATTATCGCCTTCAAATGTTTGTAACTTAATTTCAACTTAATTGAGTTATCGTTGTAGACAAATCACTTAAAACTGCTCTTGGTAACTAAACGAAAATATATGGGTCAAGTTTTAATCTTCCTCTTCAAAATTTGTGACTTTCTGAATCCTACGTTATATCAAAAAATGACAACGCACATTGATCGACATAACATAGGTTTCGCGGAGTCATTAATTATCATTTCTGGTATTCATGCAACTAACATCAGTTCAATTGGAGAGGTAAATAAATGATTTGGGACCTCGGAATGGAACCATTGATATATACTTAATATTAATTGTAATAGAATTTACTTTGGTCGTAGTCTATAGTATATATATCGATCGATCGGCATAAAACTAACCGACATGGGATACACCCGATCAGGCTGCAGCCACCTGCGCCCTATTTCTGTCCCTGCCTTTTCTGGTTTCTCTTTAAACCTCTCTACGTTGCACGAATAGTGGGCGTTCTTTGAGCGATGGATCCTATTAAAAGGGACTAAAAGTTTATTACTGAGTCTTCCTACCTTACACCATTTACGGGACTGAATATGTTAAGCTAATGCGGATGCATTATACCGATCAAATCGATTCAAGGAATGATTCGTTCTCAATTTTTTCATGGGTAGATGGACCGAGAAATTTAAATCAAATCATTGTCTGAATCGATTTAAGGTTATCAGTCAATGCACGTAGTGCTTTATAGTACGGAATTATTAAAAAGTTTTCGGGAAATTCGGTACATATTGAATTGTTTTGACCCAAAGGTGCTTGCCGAAACTAGATTTGATCTGCCATTAGCACTACGACAAAATAAACTCATGTAAAGAATTTGGATCGAAAGTGCCAATTTTTGATCTTCCCAATTTTTAATCCTACAGGTCAATAATCGTACATTGACAAAAAAGTTTACTGCACCCAATTTCCATCTAAATGTATTTTTTGGATCCATGTAGTACCCTTCAAGAGAAATATGTCTTGACAAAGAAAGATTGTATCATTTTGGGCCGTTTATTGGGAAAATAAACCCGACATTCTATTGACCTATAGCATTTAAAAAGTCGCTTATATTTTTACTTGCTTGAAAATTTCTTTATGTGAGAATATGAGGTATTATAAATGCGGTGGTAATGAAACCGTGCATAATCAAGATGGAAATGTGAAAATATTTATTAAAATACAAAACATAAAATATAACAGCGAGCGAAACGATTAAATCGCTGTACCTTTGAGTTTGAATTAAAAACGAATAAATTTTTAAGTGTTATGGATACGCATTTGTATATAATGACACAAAATGTAACATGAACTGAGAGAGAGAGAGAGAGAGAGAGAGAGAGAAAGAGAGAGAGAGAGAGAGAGAGAGAGAGAGAGAGAGAGAGAGAGAGAGATAGAAATGTAAAGAAAAAAGTGTCAGAGAAAAAGTTAAGTAATTAAAATTGTTATTCCCCGAGAAAGGTAAAACTTATACGGTGGCCTTGGCAATTCTTAATATTTCCTCACACCTCTTCTATCATATGATGCTTGATGTTGCGAGTGTATATATATATATATATGTATATATAAAAGCATACTTTTTACACTTACTCTAATGGTTACTAAAAAGAGTTAAGCGCAAAAAAATACAACGAAAAAAAAGCGAAGAATTTTGTTTATAAAACTAAAGTAATTAAATCTTGAAATTTTTTCCTTTTCGCTTTCTTACAAGGGCTTAGTGCACGTTCGTGCTCTCGGTAAAAATGAGAGAAAAAAAGCTATTTATAAAGCTAGCTAAAGACGAAGAAAACTTGTTTGTCTTTAAAAAATTGGGTCATTTGAGTAACATTTAAGAAATTCATAGAATTTTTAAGAAATTTATTTTCAAACGGTGTCAATTTTCTATAAGCACTACAACACTAACAAAGTGTCTGAAAACAGAAAGAAAGAAAGAAAGAAAGAAAGAAAGAAGAACAACAAAAACAAAAATTAATTTGAACATATTTTTACGATAAGTTCTCAAAAAAAAAAAAAAAAAAAAAAAAAAAACACAATTCAACATTTTCTCCCCCATCTTTCACTAAAGCGCTTTCAAAACGCTTCCTTTAATTTTTCATGTTTGTTCAAAGTATAAAAATGCATTTCGCATTGACAATGTAATCACAAAACTACTTTTTGCATGTTTGTGTGCTTGTACTCATATTACCACAAACGAAATCGATATGATAAAGCAGAATCCTTTTATCGAAGAGCAAAACTAGAACATTGACATCGTATTCACATACTCACACACCGACATCCGTTTTAACATAGTTTTGCTTCTGTTCGGTTCAGCTTGTGTACGCGAGCATATAACGCAAGGATTATTTTAAACTTCTCGGTAAAGGAATCATTAAAAACAAAAACTTGCTTTATTTACTTCACGAAGGAATTCCTTGTGGAAAGGAAAATTACTACCATAAACCTCTTTGTCTACCACAAAGTATTGGAAAACTTGAAAGTGAAAAAAGAAAAAATTTCATGCTCTTAATTTAAGCCTGTGCAGAAATTTCAATTCAAGCTATTTAAAAAGTAAAAAATTAAAAAGCTAACGAGTTCAACGTATCATAAAGGACGGGATAAGAAACTTAAATCTAAAATAATACCTGGTGAGTGAATGAACGAAAAAGTTAACAATAGTGAGTAAATTCCTTTAATTTCCTCCTTTCGCAATACCGTAACGATTGAATGGTAAAAGCCCTATATGATTAAAAGCGAAGCATAAGAGTTTCGCTTGCAATGAGCCACAATGTAAGGGTTTTAAGCCGGTTCAGCCAAATTTCGAAAATCGATTGCCTAAAGGTAGAAAAGCTTAAGTTTCAAGCAAATATTAGATTGAATAGAAAATCGTAAATAACTCTGACGTACTAAATACGGACTGATAGGTTTTCGGCTACCATTTCGTTTATGGATAATGTAACCGTAATCTTTGAAAGATGAAAAGTACTTCACAGGAGGCGTTTGGCACTTTTCCTCCAAACGAGCAAAAAGTCCATAACGATTTTGAAAATGTTTGCTGGGGAATGGGATAAATTAATGGACTATTTTCTAACTTCTAAACTTTCTCGCAGAGATGTTGGTCTACTATGAATTACCATAAGCCCTGAAATATAGCTTTTAAACAGTTTCTTAGTCAGTTAGCAAGGAAAGTTGAACGTACACAAAATACATTTTAAAAAGACTGTGTCTTTTTTATTATAGAATATAGGCCAGATCGTGAACATTGATACTTATTGAGGATGCAACAGACGGACATAATTTGGAAAGATTTTTGTGTTAAATTAACGTTTGAAAGCAAAGCCAAGGATAACATAATTTGATTATTCTACGACTACTTGACTTATTAAGTTTCAAAATGGCTCCGATGTTCTTTCATTCTACTCTAGGATCACCATTTCCCATAATTTCTTTACAAAGTTCTAATATATCGTAAGTTCAGGTTCACAGTGGTATTCTCAGCAACTTCATAGAGTCATTCAAAGTTAGGGGAAGGCAGACACAGGATGCTTCTGTATTGCGGCTTTCGTAACCTAACAGCGTTATTTCGTACCAGCATTGATATTGAAGAGCTTTATTGCAACTATTGTTCTGGAGTACGAATGTGATGAAAAGTCACAACGACAAGAAATTAGTTCTAATCTCGTCTGAATAGTGACAGGTCATAATGTCGAAATGTTCATTATATTCTTGATTAGTAATTTTATTAAAAAAAAAACAGTCGCAGACGGCTCGACAAGATACGGGGCTCAGTCTCCTTTTAATTTTCAAACATTCTGGCGCGGATTTCAAATAGAGTGACGATCTAAACCGATATAGGCATCTTCGACAATGTAAAGGCCCGGTACACTTGAATCCTTCGAAATGTTAAATATCGTAGTAAAGAAGATTGACATTTTTCACGTAACAGCACAGTGTCACAAAACTGCCTTAAGTCCATCTTCAATTGCCCGAAAAACCGAAAGATGGGATGATCACAAAGCATAAGCCTTTGGTAGGACAAAACTTAGAGTCAATATTTATCTAAAATTTTCACAAATTTCGATCAGTGTTCTTTACAAATTCGTCTTGAAAATACCGTGAAATGGGTTGCGTTTGCACAAACAACTCAACCATTTTCTGTTGCAGCAAAATGAATATTGTTTCCTTTCTTGCACTTCGCTGGAAAAAATTCTTGTTTATGTTTTCGAGGAAGTTTTGGAAAATTTGAATATTCACGTTTCTGCGCTAATGAAAATCCCCTGGCAACTCGGTTAAGCAACCGGTTCGGCTACTGCAGATTTGCCTTTGTACAAATGTTCTGGTGTGAACCTGTTATCGGTTGAGATGATTGCGTTTAATTACCAGAAATTTCCATGTAAACAACGTAGCACAAAAAAAATCGGGAAAAGTAAACACAAACATTGTTAATAGATACGAAAAATTCTCAGGTTTTATTTTTATTTTTTTCTTTTGTTGTTTTCCTTACTATTGTTGTGTTGCGAAATTTTTTCTATCCTATATTTTTGTTAAAACGAAATGAGAGAGAGAGAGAGAGAGAGGCCAGAACGAATATTTCAAATATCAGACTGCAATTTTTTTTTTTTTTTTTTTTGCTTTTATTTGATTTTACAAATTTACAGCAACTGTCAGAAATATATAACGCACTTCATTTACGGCCATTCTCGTCCAGATGCTGTGGTCGCAGTTGTTGCTATAGTTGATGTTTTCATTTATTTTGTTGTTTTTTTTTTCTTTTTTTTCCTTTTTCGTTTGTCTTTCGAACAATGAAAACTCAACGAGTTTTCTAACAGCTGAATAATACAAAAATATGTATATGCACTGCTTGCATATACATACATATATATATATATATATATATATATATAGATAATAGACGACCACATCCCGTTTGGTGTTTGTTGTAAAACAATTACACACGCACATGTCTGAGTACGTTTTAGTTGGGTTTTTCATTAGACAAGAAAAATTCATTCTCATCTATTCATTCATTTATTCATTCAACGAAATAGCATCATTGCGGTTACTGCTAGTACTACTGCTACCACTACCACTACCACTACTACTTACTATCACATACACCGAGCTAAATATTTTAACTCGGCCTGTAAATGAAGCAAAATCTGTAGTAATTGCATGAATGTATGGCATAGAAATGTGTTTTGCATGCGGTTTTCCTGTTTATTTGCAATTTTTCTTTCTCGCTTTCTTTCTTCTTTTTTTTTTTTTTTTAATAAATTCCTGCGTTTCCATACAGAATTCATATTTTTTTAATTTTTTTTTTTTTTTTGCATTTATCGCTTTTACTTCATTTCAGTTTATTATTCTTACATTCGGATGTTTTTTTTAGGAGATATCTTTAAAGGATTTCAATGAATTTCTTTCCAAGTCTTTTGAATATATTTTCGTTGTTTAGTCGCTTTCTCTCTCTCTCTCTCTCTCTCTCTCTGTGTTACTCTTTGCCACTCTATATATTATATATTTCCTTCTTTTACTTTCTCCTCTTCATTTTCCGTTTATATACATATATATATATTTACTTTCTCTTCATTTACTTGTAAAACTTAACCATCTGTTCATGCCAAGTAAATAAGTAATGGCATCTCAGTTATTGTTATTGCTGGTGTGTTGCTGTTCACGTTGATGTGTTGGTGCTGGTGTTGGTGTTTATTTGAAGTGTTTGGTAATGGTTAAGCAAATATTTGCATAATTTTCCCATGCACTTATATATAAACTTTTGTTTCTCTTTTTTTTTTCTTTTTTTTTTTTTTCTTTTCTTTGCGTAACTAGCTAAGCTTGTATGTAAATTTTTCTTCATATTACTCGTATTTTCTCTTTACTTCCTTCCATCCTCATCTTCTGTCCTTATCCAGCGTGTATTTATGCTTCCTATTAAAGTTAATGTTTGTTTATTACTTACGTTGTATAAATTATTGCAATTTTTCTTTTTCGCTTAGATGAACACGAGATATATAAATATAGATAAGCTATTTACTGTACTCTGTTGCCTACTTTTTTTACCTTAGGTTGCATCATAACAAAACGCCTCTGACCGGAACTTCGTTTGTTTTCGTTGAGATCTTGGGCGGATTTCCTTTGAGACCTTTTCATCACCACTTTTAAATGAATGTAATTAAGTTCGTGGTGTTTTGCTTAGATTGTCGATATATAATAAACTATAGAAAGCTTGAGGCAGAATTTGCTTGTTAACGACATGAAATGATTATTCTCTTAGTCATTTTGACGCCCATCATTGTCAACCGTTGCAGACCATATAAAGAATGTATACATTTGTCCGTTTTTTTTTAATGAAAGTGATGCGTTTAAGAAAAAACATCATTAAAATATGGATGGAAGGCAGAAAAGTCGGTTTTATTTTTTTAAATAAAAGAAACAGTGCATGATGGATGAGTGGCACAATAAGTTATAATGCTTAGGAAGAGTGATAAACAACCGTGCTCTTTTGGTGGCGAGACTTGAGAATACAAACCGATGTTCGTTGGACAGAACATGTGCTCGAAGTGTCGAAAGAAGCTGTCAAAGCCTTAGGTTTCTTTAAAATTGTGCAAAAATTAGGTCACTGTGGCCGACTTACTGTTTACACGGCTTTCTATGGAGGCCCGCTAACGCATACAGTGAAATATCCGGGTGCTCATGTAGGCTTAGAAGCCTTGTCGATACCCTCGAACACTGGCGTTGTGTGGTTGGGGTTGGATGGCGATTATATATAGTTATATTTAGGAGACATATGAAGAGGAGGTTCTACGGAGACAAAGGCAGATATGTCCACCAATTAAATCCTTCAACAGGACTACACGTCTTTCTCAGCTTAGTCACCCACTCGTGCTAGAGTTACCTGTATACCGCACAATACACTACCGCCGTATCCAATGTCTACATTTTCAAGTCTAACGTTCATAAGTACTATTGCCTTTCTTTGCCACATCCTTTCCACACCCCCGAAGTTATTGGTCAAAAAAAAAGGGATGTATATTCGATACAAGCAATGTTAGGAGGCAAAATGGAGCCTTTCCTTTAGGTAAGGAGTGGTAGAATTAAGTTATATTTAAGTTATATTAAATGCAGTAGATAGCAATAAGTTAGAATTAAGCAGGCAGTGACTGACGATGGGATCGAGGCATCTCAGCTAAAGGCCGTTGCCATCAGGTAAGATCGGGCCCTGTTGAAAGCTTAAATCTTTTCTAGAAGAAACTTTTTCTATCGAGAAGTCCGATCGTCTTTGGCATTTCGATCTTTTTTCTCCAGTGAACAGTCAGCGCGAAAACAACGCATCGGAAGAATATTCAAGTGAGCATATAAAACCTGTACCTAGCATATCAATTTTCCAAATTGATTTATCTTCATCTGTATCTCTCCTATCGTTATACGTTTAAGATAACGAAGTTAATTTAACTTAAAATAAACCTGTGGGAAAACAGAGTGCAAAAAATATTCTCTTTGTGTTTTCTTTGCATAGATTCTAAGTTAAAGAAAAGGCTAAGGCGCAGGCAATGCGAAGCGAGCACTCGATATAGTTTCTTTAATTTGGTCTTGCAGCTATAAATTATCTTATGGCAGGATACTGTCTTCCAGTTAGCTTATCTCTGGCCATAGGAGAGAACCACACGCCGTAAGTTCTGAGGTTAAGGCGGCTCTTCTTAGAAGAATAAATCCAACAAACTTAATTTCCGCACGGTTTGCTTATGAAGTTTGTTCATTGTTCAATTTCAAGAGTATCGCGTTAAGGATTCATTATTGATTGATTAACATAATCGGGTTTATTGCTGTAGCATAGTGAATTCGCAAAGGCTAACAAGATGTGTTGAACTAAAGCTCCTTTGAAGCCAATCGATGTCGAAATGTTCGTGTTATCAAATTTATTACCTACTAAGTAAATGGTTCGATATACTGTGGAGCACGTAGTGCCTTATATTTCCAACACGATGTTGTTTAGATTAATGTTGCTTTACAGCGTTTATTAAATGATCGTGTTGATCTTGCTTCACTTCTACTAGTGTCGTGATCATCAACATACAACAGTCTTACTATTACATATTTTGCTGACATCAGTAATCGGGATTGAATCTTGTAAACCCTTAACATTCTAGAGCCTAATGATTTTTCCGTTTAATACTTATGCTTTGTTCGGGTGTCGGCCTAGCGTCAGCGATCAAATATTAAAGGGGAAAAAGCAATTAGAATACGGAGTGCAACGATCGAAAGACTTAACGCCATCGTGGAATTATTTATTATTCTTGATTAATATTAATAATAATAAAGTCTGTATTGAATATCTAACAGCGCTGTCCATTCATGATACGAATACAATCAATAAACTATGGAATACTCTTACTAATTAAAATATGGCCATGACGAGGCCATGACGGGGAGAAGTCATATCATTCGTATTGGAAAACTCCTTATGAAATGTTTTAGCTATGGTTAGATATTCATCTACGGTTTTAATAACATTTCATGTAAAACATTTGTTTGCCATTACTTTATGCTAAAGTTCATCGTCAAGCCAAGCGCATTAATGGTTTCTTTTATAAATGAAAAAAAGAAAAAAAAGAAAAACATTACTAGGTTATATGCTTAGGTTATAATTGAACAGCCTGCTTAAACTTGACCTTAAATTTTTGAAAACTAAACTCTCCAAGTCAAACACCGAGTATGAAAATCATCTGTACATGGCAAAATGAAATTACAAACTGCCATCTGCATTCCATTTTACTTTATTTGCGAATTAAAAATGCTGTGGGGGTTTTTTTTTTCTTCTTCTTCTTCTTCTTCTTTATTTCTAAGCTAATTTACAACTGAAATTATAAGTTACGAGAGGCGAAAAGAGGCAACGGTTACAAAGTTTGCAGGCCTCTTACAAATTAAATAGCATTGCTAATTATATAAATACATGTGTATGAATATACAAGTGTAGGGTTTAAAAACTTTAAATAACATTTGCTATGGTTAACGAGTTTTAACTGGTTTAGAAAGTTTAGCTGGTTGGCGGTAGTGTGCGATGACTTGTTGCAATGAAACGAATGTAAAAGTTTGCCGCAATGCCACAGTCAAATTCTTTAATTTCGAAAATAAGAATATTCTATGAATTCTTAAACGATCAAGTAGGTATGTCGTTTGTAATAGTCGTTCCCCAGATTAACATCCACATTGGTATCCGTTCTATACCTGCTTGAGTTCTACACTCATTATATAAATTATATACAAATAGTTATTTAACTGTTAAGCTATTGTCCTTAACTACTTTCGAATATTTTTTTTCAAGTTCCGTTGTTTTTTTTTTTATTAACGAAAACGGTCACAAAAAAGGCCCCTTTCCTATTGCTAAACTTTGTTTCATAGATTTATTTTTCTTAATTACTGCCAGGATTAATATTTGAGTACATGGAGGAACGGAGGAAGATTCTAGAGATGCCTACATTCAAACTGCAGAACTGCCCTAACTTGTAATATGTACTCATGGCCAATGGACAGATTAACAACATACATTGAAAGTGTAGAACTTATTTAACGCAATTATAAACAAATTGGAGATATTAGTTTCATTTGTTAACTCTATGTCAGAAGCAGAGCCTCTAAATTGCTTTAAAAACCTTTGCCAATACGTAGCTTCACGTTTTATTACAGATCTCTCAACCATTATGACCTACACCAGTTGTAGGACAAGGGTGTATCAAGCCTTGAGATAGAGCCATCTCCTAGAATCCCTCTTTTGTCTGTCCGCCTGTCCATCTTGTTTCGCTTGTGTTCAACATAGACGTCGCAGGGCCAACACTATTGAAAATGGTTCGGATCGGACCAATTTTTCGACCTCCTCTCGTAGAAAGGCTTATCTTGAAAAGACATTATATAAATAATTGTCATAAGCGAAGCGAGCCATGGCCCACTATAGTGCGTTTACTTGTTTTTATTTATTTATTTTTTTTTTCCTATAGAAATATTCACTGTATTTCCTCCTTTTCTTCATCACTTTGAAAATTAATCGAGGCTTCACTGGTTGAAGATACCAGTGAAATAAACGTAATGAAAGGAAATGTTAACGTTGTCCTTGTAATATTTTTTAAATATTTCCGATCTGTTATCAAAATAATTTCACTTCAAATTTGTCTACGTTGACAAGTCCGAATACTAGGAAAACTAATGTAAAAAGTTTAAGAAAAAAGATTTAACTAAATACTTCGATAGCAGAAAATATATTGTATTGTCTAAAAGTTAAAAAAAAAAAAAAAAATAGACACATGGGATTCGGTATGCATGCATGCATGTATGCTTATGCTCAACTGTGCCATTAATAAAAGACGCTGTTGAAAATTATCAGCACAAGAGACATTCACTTCCTTTTTAACACCAGAAAGAGTTAATATATACCTCATCATTTTGTCTGCTTTTGGGCAGTAAAGGCATACATTTACGAGACATAAAGAGCGAGGGGATATAAATAAAATCATTAATAAATGCATTTATATCAGTTATAAAATGTCACTAGTCAGTCATTATAAATATAATTTTTTTTCCTAATTCAAATTAAAAAGCAGTCAAAATAACTTCTTTGGGCAATCGCGACCGTGAATATTCTATATTCGGCTTAGTTACGGTGAATGCGTTTTTCTTTCCAAGTACTACACATACATGTTCATATATATGTTTTTTAGTTGTCTAAACTATTCTCCAGAATACAAATATGCTTAAGTAATACAATAATCCTTCGATCTTTATTTACTCGTGCGCCCGGTTGTCGTTTTTCAGTTGCTCTTTTATTCACTTCGCCGTTATTTTTTCAATACCTTCGGTAATAAATCGGTCTCTGAACATAGAAATCAACGTTAACTTTTCAGTATGCACGTTCAAAGAGTTTATTATAAAAACCGCATAATTGCTGTTTGGGATATATTGGGACATTTAAGGCTTCGAGCTCGTAATTATTCTTTTTACGCGTCGCTAACTCTTTAGTTGATACTTACAAATAATATAAGGACGATTACAGGTCGACGTAGGAATTGGTGTTAGAAATACAATGTCGACGACACATAGTCGACATAAAAGTGTAAAGAGTTAAGGCAGATCGCATGTGCCAGTAGCTGACTCGGTCTATTCAACATTTGACTATTGCAAGAATAACTGGTCTTACATTCTTGATAAATCTGATGCATGAGACTGACGCGACTTCTCTTATAAGTTTATCTCCTCGTTTCCTGTTTAATTTTTCGCTTAAATGCTTTGATGCTTTTGGCATCATTCCTTGCTTTGGATATCTCAGTGTTCGCCTTTACGAGCATTACAGTCTAGTCTGTGTTGCGAAACCGGCAATTTCATAAACGAACATAAGTTGTTGGCTTAAGTAAAGCATTTAGAGGCGAGCTTTGTCCTCTCCACGTATATCCGAGCCAGGTAATCAACAATGCTGTATGTTGCAAGCATTTAAAAAATCCATTTCAAGTTCATTAAAAATATTTTTCAGAGATATTTAAAAAAATATTATTTGCTTACTGCAATAAGGGGTGGACTGCTTTATAGCAGGACATCGTTTTAAGAGTAACCTAAACCATATGATCTGGGTAACTTGCATTTGCATTGAGATTTTCAATTTAATTGTTATGACGAGCGATGATAATATTAAACTGTAGTTGTGATAGGAGAGAGTCCATAAATACTTTTTTCTTTTACAATAAGGCGACTTACGTCACTTCTAAAGTGAACGATTTGCATATTGGCCTTAAGTAACGAGTTATATATATAAAATAGCTACGAAAAGTATGCTTTATTTTTGATTCCAATTTCCTTCTTAGGGCATATTATGGGTTTTCTCTAGTGAGATTATTTCTTATCAACATAAACACTTGCTTAGAATTAAATTAAAATTAAATGGAAACCAATGAAAGTTTTGCGTAAATTACTCTATTGAAATGTATTTGGGAAAACATGATATAATTTTACCCGACTATCAGGGCTTCTTTTAAGACGAGTAAATTTTTTTTTTTTTTTTTTTGTTTGTTATTCCTCTGTAAGGATGTTTAGGTACAAGATGTTTATATACAAGGATTCAAATTTATTTAATGATTTAGCAATTCGTAATGTTCTGAAGGTTCTCCTCTTATAATTGTCTTCCAAAAAACATTAGAAATGCTTACAATTAGGTAACTAATCGCTAGAAGCTAAAAAGTTTTGTTCTCCTCTCTAAAAGCCATACTCATAGGATATGGGTCTGTATATTTTCAAGAAAATGCGTTTCACGTATGGTATCGTATAGCGAACGTGAAATCCATAAATTAATTAACAATTCACCAAAATTTTGATGATTGCCCTCTCAAAACTTCAACAAAGCATGGGAAAGTTGAAGTATTTCTTAAGAGCTAAGGAGCTATATAAGTAACTAATCGCTAACAGCTAAGGAGCTCTATTGTTCTGTTGCAAAGTCAAAGGCCTAGAATACTGAGCAAGGATGTCGCCGTTGAATTTGACGTATATATATATATATACATATATATATATGATAGAAAGATTTAAAATTAATAAATTAATGAACAAATCCCTAATGTTGTAATGATTGTCGTCTGAAAAATTCTAAAGAGCATAAGAAAGCTAAGTGTATACAAGTTGAAATAACTCCTAACTTGCTAAGCAACTGATTGTTAAGAGCTAAGGAGCTATAAAATGATGTTAAATTCTTTCTGAAGGCCAGATAGTATCAATAAATCAATTTTATATATATATATATATATATATGTATATATATATATATATATTTTTTTTTTTTTTGATAAATTTGTTTATTACAATTTTTAATATTTAACAAAGAGAATATTTACCTTTGAGTCAGCTAACATTCACAAAACCCGAAATTGTTCACATAATATAGTATAGAGTGTGTAGTAGTAGTAGTAGTAGTAGTAGTATATGTACACTTTGGTAACATTTTTCTTTTTTTATTTGAAAATGAATTTATTATGGTTTTCATATTATTTCACACACTTTTCAACACTCTGTTTGGTAGTGTGTTTTAACTCATATACAAATATACACTTTACACGAATAACCAACCCATTGGTTTAACTATCCACTTATGTATGTATGGATGTATGAAATTTGTTTAGCATACATTTTTCTTCTCTTTATTTCTAGATTTTCTTATGTATAGAAAATAAAAAAGCATAAAATTATATTCACTGGAAATTAGGTTAACATTTGCCCATTTTCATGTACCACTGCTGCCGCTGCTGCTGCTGATATTGTTGCTGCTGACTACTATAGGGGTCATAGATTGGAGTGAGTGGATGCTTAGAGTGCACACGCACACATATAAAAGTGCTCGTTAAATTCGAAAAAACATATAAGTGCACGCAAACACCAACGCGCACGCTAACACATTCATAATCGTATGAATTGCTTTTAATAGCATAATAACATTTAAGCAGATTTCTAATAACAATTTATACAAATTATACAATTTCAAATAATATATATATATATATATATATATATATATTATTTTTTTTTTTTGTATTTTTCTTTTCTTTTTTTTTTTGAAAGTTAGCCTTCTTTCCTTTCGTTTTGTTAGATCAGTAAAAAAAGAAACAAAAAATTAGCAACAAATACTTAATTGTTGTTGTTGTTGTTGTTGTTGCTGCTGTTGTTTATACTTCATGCATAAAGTGTTAGAAAGGACTAGTTTTGTAATCATTCTTAAGTAAAATGCTTTTTGTTAATTTTATTTGTTTTTTATTTTTAATTTTTTTTATTTTTTTTTTTTTTTTTAGTTTTAAAGGTTTTTTAACATTTTGTGTTGTCGTTGTGTATAGTAAACATTTTCCACAAAATTTAATATGTTTTTATTTTATTTTATTTCCTTTTTTTTAAAAGCAGAAACTTTTCAAACAAATCCGCTACGTTGTCTGCCACAAAACTAACATGGCCACGCTTCCGAGTTAACTGATTTGGAACGGTAAACGTTTGCAATGTTTGTAGTACAAAAAGTAAAGGAATTTCGTCACTACTATGCAAAAAACGAAGAGAGAAAATATCATTAGTAGAGAGTAGGGTAGTAGTGTAGAAAAACAATGAAATACTGGGTTTTCTCTACTCACCACTGGCAATCATACGAAGCCATTTTAATACACAAGTATAAGAGTTTTCGCTTTCAGTGATAAGATTGTAAGAGAATTTTTGAAGAATTTCTCTTTCATATTTTTTTGCCGTTATTTCAAAAATAAACCAAAAAAAAATTTTCTAATACCGGCTTCTGCGCGAGTGTATGTGCGCGTGTGTGCTTGTGTATGCGTTAGGTCGAATTACTTTTTCTATTTATATCACTTAACTTTCTATTCCTTAGCATAGTTGTTTTTGTGTAAGTTTATGCTTTTGGTTTAGGTTGTGCGGTAGTTTTTCTACTAGTACTACTGTTATTGCTATTACCACTACTACTACTACTACACACTATAGCAATTCCTCAATTCTTTCGTGTCGTTTCAAGTGTGTAAAGTGTGATTTGTTTGATTTTGGTTGTGTCGGATTGCCTGACACTCATGTGTCATGTTTGTGACTGTTTTTAGTCATGACTTGATAGATTTACTGTCCGTTCGTTCATTTGCCTATAAGCACACTCACGTACACAAAAAAAACAAAAAAATGTCTCCACAAACATATCAAGCGAACATTTAAATTTGCCATACCATCAATAAACGACTGTCAGTGAGCTGACAGATTATTGAATATTAAATTACGATTTTTCTTCGTTCCGTAAGAATGTACAACGAATTGTTTTAGAAAAACTTCTTGGAATTTTCAATATGATAATAATTTTTAATGTGACATCAAAGGAAGGATTTAAAAAAGACGGGTAAGCCAAATTGCTTCGCAATGGACAAAGCCGTGTACGTGCAGTTAATAACTTTGTAAGATTTGATTTCATTTCTTTAGGATCTGCGAGAACTTCTTTAGCCTACACGAGAGTACAAAAGTATGTTGCGGATCTATGCCACTAAGATGTAAGATGGACCCACCTTTTATGGTTCGAGTCGATTAAGAGACACTTTCTATATTGATCTAAGCTTTTTTGTCCGTCTGTCCAACTTGTTTTTCTATGGTCAAGCTACAGGTCGTAAATTTGGAGATATACTGACGAAATTTGATAAACCGATATGTCTTGACCCAAAGCCGTAACCTATTGAAAATGCTTTGGATTGGATCAGTTTTTTTGACCACTTTCCATATAGCACCTGATTTTAAGAAGTGTTTGCAAAAATATCTGTATTAAGCGAAGTGGTGTAAGGTATTTGCTGGTGCGTCGTATGCCATTATATTATTCTTACTTGTTTTTAAATGGGTTTATATAAATTCATCTGAGTTTTAAATCTATGATAACATAAGTCATCAAGAAATAATTATCCTCAGTCCATGTTTTTGATTATAATGCTACAGTGAAATTAGGGGCTGTATTCATAATTTTCTCAGAAAGTGACTTCCAGTTGACCCCTTAATGCTATGTAGGTTAAACCTTGACCTTAATGTCCTTCACTAAAGGCAAATTGTTGATTTCGATAACACATTGTTTTTACCTCAAAAAGTTCTTAAAGAGTTTTTTGAAACTTGACAGAAAGTCATTAATCGAAAATATATTTATATTTTGCGGCATAACACCGTTCATGTTATCCAAAGTAATGGCATGATGAAGAGGTAAAACCTATCGTACACCTAACTTACGGCCGATTTCACTGCTGATACGAATCAACGAGTAAACCGACGAAAAGCTTTCTAATCAATCACAATATACGATTAAGTAGATAAAGACCGTAACGCGGAGAGCTCAAAGCCATACCAATAAGCGAACATCGGACGTGCTTCGAGGATCGGGAAAGCTCTGGCATCAAAGCCATATCAAAAAGCGAATATCGGAAGTGCTTCGAGGGTTGGAAAAAGCTCTGGCATAAATGTATGATATATAAGATGAATTAAAGTTACATAAGATTGCAAAGATATGTTAGCATTTTTTTTTTTTTAGCAAAAGCATGCACTAATTACTTTAACAGAGCACTACCATAACCCTGTGGTATAGTTAGTGTCAGCTTCTGGTTCGATTTGGAGGCCTAGTCCGTCCAAATTAGAAAATTTAAGATATTTTTGTAAACGTCACGAAAGTCTATGTAAAAATGCCTTTAAAATAATGTACAACAACTAAAATTTTTCTTCGTAGACTCCATCTAACGAATGCTTAAAAAAGTAGTTTGTTGATGGCAAGCGATCATCGCTAAGTAGTGGGAAAATCTGGTATCCTAACGTCAATGATTGGGATTGCCCGAGAACGGGGCGGGCGGAGGATGGAAATTTGTGACTAAAGTATGAGATCATTTACCATTAATTCAGGAGACATTGAAACGAGACATTGAATACCCATGCGAATTGCCATTGATGACCAACTGAAATGTGGAAGCGTACGTCATCAAGAGTACAATTCAAAACAATAAACATAAACAAAGCATTCCTTATACATATTTTTTTTGTTCGATATTCTAACTAATTAATAGAAAATTACTTTCAAATAGTTTTAGCGTAGATTGTTAAATGCAAGTAATAAATTATGTTTATCTGATAATTAAAACAAATTTGCTGCTGCTGTAAGCGTGTGTTGTTGACAAATTTTCTGTTTCGTATTGTTGTTTGCCTTAAATGTTTAATTTTATTGTATGTGAATAGAAGCGAAAAGTAGGAACCCCGGGTTAAGAAGACACCGCTTCAATAAACCTATTCGATCGTGTCAATGTTAACATCCAAGTGTTCTTACGGCTTAGAAAGCTCGCGACCGCCACTCTACAGAAACCCATCTATTGTCACTTGAATCACGCGAAGCTATAAGAGTGGCCGAGTAGGTCAAGGATCTCGACTAATAACTCGGTGGTGGTGGGTTCAAATCTAAAGAGCAGAGAGCGGTAGAGTTTTCAATAAAGGCGATAGCCTCAGAAGTGGCAGTACTTTAAGACTTTAGTCTTAAAATTTACTTCTCTGGCTGTGCTGCAGATGCTAGTGCTTTAAAACTTTAGTCTTAGAATATATTTCTCTGGCTAAATTAATAATGATAATAATTAGAGTAATAATAATATGCGATAATGCCTTTGAAATAAGCAAAAAAAAAAAAAAAACAAAAATATGTTGATGAGTACTTTCAGAACTATTTTTGACGAATTCTCAAAATCTGCCGACTTGTCATGACCCATGCTTAGGGTAAATTGCAAAATTTTACACTTTAGTGCGGTCGAACCAGATTATAGATAGAGTATTTTTGTTAATCATCATGTGTTACAGGAGTTCGAGAATCATTTATATATTTGCGACATCAATTGCAGAAGATTGTTAATCAAATTTGAAAGTGCCCCTCGATTGGAACAGACCCGAAACGTTTGGTGCAACGCAATCCTGCCGTCACGAATAATTATCGCAGCTAAACTTTTAAAATTCAAATTGTTTCTCTCTAAATCTCCAAAGTCTATGAAGAGAATTTTCACTGCTATATATTTTTGCTGGCTTCTAGTCTGACTGCAATTTCTAGTTGTCTGACTTGAACATAAGAATTTACTTGCGTTTTTAAGTACAATTATAGAGGTCTCTGGTATCGAATATCCGAACTCGATCATAAGTAGTTTCGTTTTTATTTTATTCCAGATAAGAAGTTTATGAATTAAAAGCAAGTAATCAGTGCATAAGATTGAAATTTGATGTATTTAAGTGAAGATTTACAATGTTTGCGCTTTAGCTTTAATGTCATCGATTAAATTTCGCCTCCACTTGTACAATATTAATTTATCGATTGGAGGAAAAGAAATGCGATAAGATAATTAAAAAAAGAATTTGTAATTTATGCTAGCATTTTTTGCGCTATTGAATTTGAAATGACTTGCAGAGGCTAAATGTGCTGACGTACATTTAGACCAAAATTATATTTGATTTATAAATCACTTAGTATCAGTTAAAATGATAAGTTTACGATGCACCACGAACCGTATAAATAAAATGATTTTAGCTAAGGCAATGTTTAGTGTTTTTAAATTCACATAACAAAATGCGTTTGTACGGAGTCTTCTTAGTTTTCCTGTTTATCGGTTTCGGTCGATCACTACCTGCACAGAATTATATCGAGAAAGATCCCGAATTGAATGCTGGTTATGTGGAAGGTGATATGGTTTTAACTTCTCGCCAACGCAACGGATTGCGCGATGAAGTTTGGCGTTGGCCAAATAATACCGTGTATTATAAATTCTTTACCGTATTCGGTGAGTGCAAACAACGCAATTCTATACGATTTGAATTTTTTTAAAAAAATATTTCGCTTATCAGATGAACACCATCATAATTATATATTGCGTGGCATGAAAATTATCGAAGAAATTTCTTGCATACGTTTCAAGGAAGCCGACGCAAATACACCGAATTATGTGAACATTTCTGGTTTTGTGGGAGGTTGTTACTCTGAAGTGGGTTGGCTAAACGAAGGCGCACAAACGTATAATTTAGAAGTGTATCCCCTCG
Source organism: Glossina fuscipes (assembly GCF_014805625.2). Lineage (NCBI taxonomy): Eukaryota > Metazoa > Arthropoda > Insecta > Diptera > Glossinidae > Glossina > Glossina fuscipes. The sequence goes on from NW_023998416.1 coordinate 24,198,191, forward strand.
ATACGGGTTGCTTCCGTTTGGGTACCATTGTACACGAGTTCTTGCACACTTTGGGCTTCTTCCATATGCAAAGTGCTACAAATCGCGATGATTACGTACATATCGCTGAAGAAAATATTGATCCAAGGAATTTGCATAATTTCAACAAATACAATGAAACACAAGTGAATGATTTCGATCAAGAATACGATTACGGCAGTGTTCTGCATTACGGACCGAAGGCTTTCTCAATTAATGGGGAAGACACAATAATACCTTTATACGTGAATGAGGCTTCTGGCAATATGGGCCAACGTCTAGGCATGAGCGAGAAAGATATTGACAAATTGAATTTGATGTATCGTTGTCCGATCAAAATCTAAGATGAACTCGTGAATTAAAAAATCAAAAATTGTTTATTTTCCAACGAAATTGCTATTTGAGGTTTTTTAAGCAAAGTTTTTCCCTCATTTGAAAATATCGACTGCGAAGTGAGAACTTCTTCAATACTTATTTGAAGGAATGTTGGAGCGACATAGGTGAGCTCGTAAGTTATCCATCGCTTGTTACGATATCATGTATGTAAGAAAGTAAATTCTTTTGATGAGATGGGACAGTGGTTGCCCTATGTAAGAAAATTTATATTTTTACCGCCCACTTAACTAGAGGAAAGAAGTTATCTGACAGTACTTTCGTGAACTAAAATTTCGCAACCGACCACGCAAAGTTTAGATTTCATAGGCGCGTTATAGTCCACTTTTATTAAAACTATTTTATTAACATTTTCTTGTTTTCTATTCTTATAAATTTCTTAAATTTCTGGTTACAAGGTCATGCTATTAACATGATTGGTTCATTTTTGTCCATTTTGAATTACGGCTCCGAGGGACATTATTTATATTTATTTTTCTTGTTACTTTAATTCGTTTATTCATATCACGCGTTTTTTTCTTGTCTTATCCATATTCATCTTCTAATCTGTCCAATGTCTGTCGTATGGGTATGTTAACTGTACGTGGAAGTGCATAACACCAAAAAGGCCTCAAGGTAGATCCAGCTTTCATGACACCGATCGGTTCAGAATCACCTTCTGAATCATCTCCTGAATCAATCGAAGCTGGTCCGTCCCTCTGTCTGCCCGCCAATCTATCCGTCTGCCCGTCTGTTCCTCTCGCATTCTTGCGTTTAACATAGAGGTCATAATTTTAAAGATGTTTTCTTGAAATTTGATACATCGTTTAGTCCAAGATCGTGTTTTAATCCCAAGACTATTGAATAATCCGATTCAAATCACTTTTGCTCCCCACTTTTCGTATATCGCATTATTTTAAAAAACCGGTATATGAAAAACCGTGTAATGGGAAGTGAATTTTATAGTGTGCAGTGGTCCACTCTAAGGGCTTTACGTGTTTCTAATATAAATGCCAGAATATTTCTTTATTTTATGAATTGGAAGAAGTAAGTGGAGGAAAAAGTAATACATAAAATAGGAATATCGTCATAGCAATCAAAAAAAAGCATTTACAGGTTCGTTGCTAACTAATTGGCCTCGCAGGATGTAAATAAAGAATCGTCAATGACGCAGTTGCCGTGAAACATTTGTAATGGGAGTAGAATTAAACGTTTAATGTAAGTTCTTAGAGTGAAAGAGAAAAGTAATAATTAAATAAAAGAAAGAGAGTGAAAGCATGTACAGATTCGTTGACATATATATAACTAACTATCAGTACACGGGTTTTACGTACAGGATCGTTAATAACGTAGGTACTATATATATAATGTATGAACATTGTATCATCTGTTAAGAGATTTTCACGCTTGATTTATTTGACAATAAATAATAGTTGTTATGTAATAGATTTATGATTCTATCACTATCCAAAGTACTTGTTCTATGCTTTCAAGATGAATGACTTTTTCTTTAAAGAAGGAAAACACGATCTTCTCTCTATGCGGGCTTTATTACAAGTGATCCACTTTCATTTAACATGTATTCTACGGGGTTTTTATTTACAAGGACGCATAAAAGGACATGCAAACATATTGTGATTAGTGATGTGTGTTGTAATGAAGCAATTAGTGTTTCAATAATGCTTAAACAGTATAACTATATGCTGTGATCAGCTTTATAATTACAAAATTAACGTCATATATATATATATATATGTACATATACAGGTAAGTGTTATAAACGGATTCGATGTAAGGTAAGTGTGAAATTTAATGAAACTATAGCGCTAAGCTTTTGTTTTTGACAACTCACATCCATTAAGCATGAGGACCAGTTTTACAGCCTGCTCCGTACAACATGTATACTGCATTTCTTAACTAATCGCAATTTATTGCAGTAGCTACAAGGGATCCTCTCACTTTGCTTCATTGTGCACCGCTTATTTATGACGTATGAGAAGAATTTCAATTGTAATTCACAAACATGTTTTTCGACGGATCTATCATATACCTAAGAAGAAAATTGTTAAACCGTTGTGATCAACTTACTACTAATCGACGGTGTATATTAGACGAAGAAGTGTTGCCACAAGACAACAAAGAACACCTGCACTCTTCTCTAAAAACCCTTCTGACTAGCTAGGGTGTTAAATTTTAGGCAGCGCTTCAAGGCAAGGTTTTACAATAAAAATGTTCCGAAGTGCTTTGGAGTCAGGTTGAGCCATCGTCCGAGACGTCGTGCCCTGGTAGTAACTATAGGAGCTACATTTGCAAACCTAGACTAGTTGCTTATGCAACTTTTACTTAATCCGTGGCGATTATTCTGCTTACCATTCAAATGGAAAAAAGTGCTGAAAAGCTTTGTTGTGAAATTATAACCGCAAACCGCAAAATGTGACCACACCATCAATACAGTAAAATCACAGCTTAGTGGGTAATAGAGTAACTTTTCAAAATTTATCTTAAGAATGTGAAAAGATTCATAATTAGTCGGATATTTGTATATAACAGTGTAGCTGTTCAAATTCGAAAGAACTCTGCTGAAAAATAATCGTTTTTGCTTCGACTTGGCCGTACCGTTAAAGATTACAATTCTGCGCCCCTAAAGTAAGAACACAGAACTCGTGCAAAAATATGATCTAACATCTAGTGAGAATCGCGGCTTTATTATGAAAAATCGATTTGGGGGCTTCGTTTTGAATGGGGAGAGAGAAAACGAGAGGGAAAGAGAAAGAAAGAGAAAGAGAGAACGAGAGAGAGAGAGAGAGAGAGAGAGAGAGAGTTTAGAGATGAAAACATTCTTTCACACATTGTGCAGTTGCAGTTAAATTTGTGAAGTAGGGAGGAACGCATTTAAACTATGGAATTTCGATATGATGGAAGTTCTGGCCTTACTTCCATACTGCTTTGCCTATATCCAATAACTGCTCTAATAATTGCGGGCGTTCCGATTGCTATTTGCTGAGCTAAGCTTTAAATGTTTGTTATCTCAAACCGGTTTTTTGTGTACGTGCTCCTTACTGTCAGCCAGTCTAGCCCAAATAAGTGTAATGCGGTTCTACAACTATGTTCAAAAACCCGATCTATACGGTTTTCGATCTTTCAAAACAGCAACCAAACCTCAGAAGAAAAGGGAGGCTGTGAATATGTTTGCGTATTGAAATTAAAATTTGAGTAAGCATTTCCTTAACTATACAAAGTTCCTCTTAACTGACAACATTGTTTAACTCTGTTATAAAAGCAAGGTTTGTTTGATTTAATGATTTGCGCATAGTGTAAATGTTATAACAGTAGAGCCATAAAAGTAGGGCAGAAATATGCATACTGAACTTATGAAGGAAATATCTACTCAAATTTCAATTAGCAGTAAGTACGGCAATAATGAATAAGGAAAACTGAGAAATTTTGATTTCTTGAACGTTTGACATTTAGACTGAAGTATCATTTGTCAAGATGCCTTTGCTCGGCATAAGGGAGAGGGAAAATAACTTTTGTTCCCGGAAGTATAAATCATGAAAGTAGATTTTAACATCTATCAAGTGTTTCCCATGTCCGTGTCGGGTGCTTTATCACCCGTAATGCAACCCATCGATTGCCTTCTTCGCTTCTTTCAAGCGATGTTTGTAATAAAACTGAGTGCACTTTGCGAACATAATGCATTTTTTTGTCACTATCGTGTCATTAAAAACGTAATAATTACTATTTAAGATATTTTTATTTTCTTCAAATTTCTTCTTATTTTCTTCTTATCCGCCTTTAGGTAATCTAATAAAACCTTACATTCAAGTTGCTGCTGCCATTTCATATGCGAGGATAAGCTCAGTAACATACAAAGTGCTATGTCAATGACGTTTATTGTGTAAAACTTAAGTTTGAAGAAGCTTAGTATTGTTTGACAGCCATTAATAATAAGGACTGTCATCCAATTTGCAAACGTGAAATAATTGGGTCATCGTACGTATAATATTCGCAATTGAGAGATGTTAGTTCAATAATTATCCAAGCCCACCTAAGCCTACTCTGGGGGAATATTCTTGTTTGTTTACCAAAATAAAATAAAATAATACGAGGTGCGAAGGCGAAGGTCAATACGATGCCCCAGTTTATTAATTATCGCCACACTTACTCTCTTTTCGAACTTGAAAAAATGATAAAATAGTAGAACATTTGCCAACGATAAAAAGGTCAAGTATGAAGTTGAATGCTATGTTGTGACGGTCAAGGATATTCGACAGTATGTCAGAACTTTTAACTAAAAAATGAAACTTGATTGAGAAATAAAACAAGTGAAAATACTATAGCCGAGCATGGCTCGCCATTAAATGCCTTACATCAATCTACAGCTATTCAAATAACGACTTTTCATAATAATTTGTAACCTGGATAGTGGTCGAAAAAGTGATCTGATCCAAATGATTTTCAATAATGATCGTTTACTGGTCAGAATATGCCAGGATGGGAACTTCCATCAAAATATCTCAAAAACTTGTAGGTGGAATGTAAGAAAACAAGACGGACAGACGGATAGACGGACAGACAAGCTCGGTATAAGAAAAGCTGAAACTACCCGAATTACTTCTCGGTGCTGCATACATACGCACATACCTAAATATACGTTTGTGACTTCTGCTGCATGGTGTAAAAAATATTTTTATTAGAATACTTCGACAACTGCACTCGTATAAGAGACATTAGTTAGTATGCTTTTTTTTTGTCATTCTTGATTGCATATTACACATATAAGTAAATAAATCTCGCATTAACTTATATTCAAAACCTTAACTATCCACTTTGGATAATGATAATGTGAATGATTGTGATGATGAAAAACGTTAAGCATAAATTTTCATGGGCACTCATGGCACGTACACGAGAAAGTATACATTAAGTGCGACAAAGCGACATTATCATAAACTGAAACCACATGCCACCTACAAAATTTCATTACCATTGTAGTAATCACACTTGTCTTTGCTACCCATCGAAGCCACAGACGCCCATATGTAGATATATTCTCATGTTTGTACCATTGCATACATCATAATGATTGTCAATGGCTTTAAAGCGCATCCAATTATAATTCTGTTCTCATACTGCCACAGCAATTCCTTCATGTACACATTTTTCACTTATTTGCTCAGTCACACAGAAATAGTACAAGCCAGCAAACGGACCGTTGGACGGGCATTTTTTTTGATTATGGCGCTCTCATGTGGATTTTCCTGCAAGATTTTCGTCACAAAAACGAATCACTTGTCAAATGTACACAGCATGTAATTTTCCTACAATTATATGCAAATTTTCATCCACAACATAGCGCAACCAACAAAAATGCGCGCAAAACAGACACAAAAAAAAAACTTTCTTCTCCATTATGATTGATAAATACAAGTTACGCGATATTTTTCATCGCTCTTTGGACAAATGTCTTATATGCGCCAGTATGCATAACTTTATGCATGAATGTATTAATGCATGAGAGTACAAATGAACCGTGCATTCCATTTGCGATTCTTTTTTCCTGTCGGTTGTTGCCTCCTTTCCGTAATTCATTAATTATATATGCGAAACTTTTGAGTTTTGCGACGACTATCGCATTGTCTTCTTAACAATTTGATGTTCGGGGCATTGCAAGTTTTAAATCGTTTTAAAAAGCTTATTAATAGCTTTCATGTCCTTTTCGCAGCTACCAGTTTAACGAACGAAAACTTTTCCTTAAACTACTCAATTCGAAAACTTTAAGATGCTAAGGTATACTGTGTACCTTATTTAAAACAAAAAAAAAAGAAAAAAAACATTTATGACAGAATTTAAAATTCAAGAGAGAACAACGAATATACCTAATAGAGGTATTGCGTAATCAAAACGTAAACCAAGAAAACCTTCTGTTGGATCGAGACTACCTGACACGTCTTCCTTAGGGAGTAAACCTAATTGCAGATTAGTAACAAAAATCAACCAAACTAGAGTCAACGTAAAATATGAAGAAGAATACTTAAATATATACATAGCACTAACAGGTAAGTAACTCAGCTGACTTGCTCTCCGCATCAAATCGTCGCGAAAGTCGTTGAATGTGTACCGCGATAATGTTTAAGCGTGAAGTAAATGTCTTTAGAGCCAGAGAATATTGTTCCAAAACTTTCCATTTGTGCAGTTGATGGCTTTGTGATCAGCCCTGTAATTTTATCGAAATCGTTGAAGTGAATTAAACAGTTAGCATTAGAAGGGATTCAAAAAACTTCATTTCGTAGTCTTTGATCTTTTTGGTTTTAGTGCTAGACTAACTCTACGTCTCCCTTTTTTTTGGAGCTTGCTAGGGTAGACAAAACAGTTTCATGATAAAATACACTTTCGAGGTTTGTTTCAAGCGTTAAACACTTTATTGAATTCATTTCGTCTCGCTTGGATTTCATTAAACTTTCCTTAACTCTATTTTTGTAGTTCACCTTCAAGTAATCAATGTCTTGATACATCTTTTATTTCTTTACTTCTTTTGTGTCATTCAATTTTTTGATTTATCTCTTTCACGGTTTCTTATCCACTTTACGTATTAAACTTACATTATTTTCGTATTAATAATAAGTCAGTGAAAGTCTTGAAGCGAATCGCTTACTTTATTTAATCAAAAGAATTGAATGCTTCTTAAGCTTAAATTCTCAAGCTTAAATCGATCCAGGAAGGCAGTATGATGAAAGATGCTTCTACATCAACTCCTTTTGGATGTTGCGTACATCCGTACAAAATTTTGTATACCCTTGGCACACAAGTGGCGTAAAGCATAAAGACTAAATGTTCTAATTGAACCTTAATAGTTTTGTAGGTTAATTCGATCGAGGGAACCTAAACCAAACTTGTTCGTTGGAGATAGGAAATATATTTGAACTTTGAAAATATGTTTAAAGCACATCAGGATTTATTTATTCCTTTATTAGAGGCATTTTTGATGCTAAGAGTGTAGATGTGCAAATTCTTTTTAAAGCTTAGAAGAAGAGTGGGGCGAAGAGGTATGACTTGTACTCAGTGGTCAATTTCATCCCGCTATAAAATTGTCCGCTTATATTTTAGCCTGATGCAATCGGATAGTAGCTCTAAATTGAACATCTACCGTATCTCAGTAATAGTAGGAGAAAAATCGTCAGACATGCAGACAACAACCATAAGTTCATCCAGAGAGTGTAGAGTAAAGATATTATTACGGAAATCCCAAATCCAGTTAATTTCAACGAATTGATTTTCCCTAAAAATAAACTGCCTACAGAGTGAAAACTCAAGTGCACATTTGCGGCTCGTGTACATAAGCAGACTATTTACGGACGGCAAAGTCAGTCGGACAGGAATATTTGAGTCGAAAAAAGATATTAAGAGTTATTCAGCCGAGATTATTGCCAAGGTAAAGTGTAAATAATCCTACCCTTAAAGAAGTTGATTGTAAATAAAGAAACTTGAAGTGAAAACGTGCAAATATATTATTTCCTTTAAGAAGAAGAAAAAGAAGAAGAAGACGCGTATTCGAGAAAAGCGAATTTCGTAACAATATGTTTAAACACAATGACTTCTTCAATGCTTTTGATGTTGATATCATTTACTAAATATCGATTTTTCAACAGATTGCTTCATTTTATTATCTGTAACATTTCCAAATTATTTGCTAGCGACAATATCTCAGACCTTGGAATGATAATAATAATAATAGCAATAATCGTTATGTTATTTTCTTCAATTGATAATTTAGCCACGTTGAGTGGATGACAACAATAGTACTTACTAAATACAAAAAAAAAAGAAGAAGAAGAAGAAGAAGAAAAAATGAATTGGATATCATCTCTATTACTTGAAAAATGAAAATTTGACCCTACCACTACAACTGCAGACACAAACACACTGCACCCAACAAAACTTAACAAAGATATTTTTATTTGAGAGATAGGAGGAGACGATAAAATGAAAAATAGAAAGAACGAAAAACGCAGTTCGGAGTAATTTTTGTCCTTAATAGCCAAGATGTAAGTTATTTAACTGTAAATTGCTTAAGGAAGACCAGAATAAAGAATACTTTTAAGCGAGCCGCATCTTTTGAAAACAGAAACGATATATCGGTGGATGTGTGTGCTCACTTGTTTACGGCAACAGCATCAGTAACATGGCAAATAAAAATCCACATAAGGTGCAAATATTGGGAAGAAAAAAATGGCAAAATCTTATTGAAGCAAAAGGTGAACACATAAGAAGCGACCGCATAAAAGACCGTAGTCATAGAGTCTTTAGATTATATACGCGATACACATGGTCACTAACAAATCTTAATGGACTGTGCAAAACTTTTACTTATTTTTTTTATTTATTTATTTTTATTTTTCTTTTTCTGTTGAAAACCACCTTTTTGAACTCAAGCTTAATGCATTTTATAACAACATCACAATGGCCATCAGTAACATCATCATGGTCATGATGTTGGTAGCTAGAGCATCAGCTTTTTTCCCCTATGTGTGGTTTTAGCTCAAGTCCGCAACAAGAGCGTCATTGTTGCCCTCATAATATTTCTTTTGTAATGAAATACGATAATAAAAGCAACAACATACATATATATATATATATATATATAGTATATACGTTTTATTGGATTTGTTGTGAGCCATAGTGAATGGTCTTTTTAACAACTGACCACGAGACTACGTATGTAAGAATTAAGGTTATATCTGCGCCGAAGCATTATTATTTTAACTAAGACTGCCGTTGCCGTATTCTTTTCTTCGTTTTCATGCCGCTATTAGTGAACTAGCGATTGTGCCTTGGCTTTACCGTTCATTTGTTGGATTGTATTGTGTGCTTACCAAACCGTAGTGTAATCGTTATGTATGTACCGGTCATCACTTAATCTACAATTGCAATTTGTGAAACATGTCTGTTGACGTTCCTTAATATATATAACGACCAAATAACATATCCACATGCACATAGATATTCACGTTCATTGTTCATGCGTTCACAATGAATAACGTCCTTACCACCAAAGTACACATCTGGATAACGTTGAAAAAAAAAAAAAATATTACATGTGCAGATAAGTTCCAAGCGAACAGGATAGCGTAGAATAGAATAGAATGGGAACGTAAGCAAATAAATAATAGTAATAATAGAGTACGTACATTGAAACCGCTCGAACCATATCCCTCTATAATTGTATTACTTTTGTTCTTATGTTTTTTTTTTTATAGCTTTTTCCTATCTGTTTGTTAGGAACGTACGATTCAGCCGAAAAATTTTGATTGTCAAAACTTAAACATGCATTATCAATATACAATGATTATCTTGATACGGCTTATTCGTTTTATATTAACGCGATTACGTAATGCGAAACCATTCCACGTATTTTTCTTTTTGTTTTTCATTGTCGCCATATTTAGGTGAGAAGACATTGTGAAAATGCATTTTACTTTAATTCAATGACCTGCATGCATATCGAAATGTTCGTCTCATGTGAAGTAGATAACTACGAGTCGATGGAAAACAAAAAATTTCAGTAAAATATAAAAAGCAAATTTCACTAAGTGCTTGGCTATCCCGTACACCGCGTGTGGTGCTAGCCTACGTCAAGTTTGAGCGAATGTATGCAATACCCGGGACGACTTGAGACAGATGGACCCATCTTTTGTTACACCGATCTATTCAGATAGTGACTCACACTCTCATTCTAAATTACTCCGTCCAGGGTTTACTGTGCTCAACCTGGGGGCCGTAACGTTTGAAAGGTGTTGATGAAATTTAGCAAAGTGAAAAGGTTTTGGTTCAAAAACGAATGATATTGAAAATGATTCGGATAGTATTACTTTTTCGACTACATTCCATACATACACTTGGATAAGTGTTCATATGAATAATTGTCTTAGAATATTAAATAGTAAGCCTTGCTGCACTATAGTGTTCTCTTTATAATCCTGCTAAGCCTGCCATAAATTGAAAAATAAATCTAGTTAATGTCTTGGTATAGAAGCTATTCCGCGTGCAACATGAAGTGAAGCAATCAGAATTGTTCTTTGATTATGGTAAAGGAAATAAACCGTGTGGACCGTTGGAAAAGGGCGGATAAAGATATGTTGCAAGAAAATATTAGTGTACTTCGTAGAGATCATAGGTTTTAAGCTGTATACATAGAAAAACAATTTTTTGTTTCCATAATTTTTCTTTACAATTTTATCCTTTAAAACTTTTTTAACTTTCAATAACGATGATGAGTTCTCAAAACGAAAGTGCAAGTGTTATACATAAATCGGATTTAGTTATATTTTAAAGAAAGGAAATTTTCTTTTCGTGTGTGAAAAATCTATAAACTCTAGACAAAACTTTGCTTAGTAATTGGAATGAACGTTCAAAGAATATTAGAAAGAAAAGGAACTTTACTTTTAATATTTTCTTATAAAGATTCCACATAACCTCAACGTTTCGCAAAAAAAATGTGGAAAATTTTCTGGGAAAGATATTTTTCATCAGTGGGAATATTTAACTATTATTTTTTTATGATCTGCTGAACTCTCTGAATAACATCATAATCGGTGCGTTTAAAAACATGCTTAAAACATCACGAGTCCCAATTAATTGATTAAAAACGAGACAAATGTAAATTTCTACCTCCTTCCATAGGTAAGGCGCCAAAATTTGTAATAATTTCGTGCGCTTTGCTGAGGAAAATATCGATCGGCAGAGAATGGAAATGAATGAATGAGTCGTTCTTCTTCCGCACTGAATCTTTGGCTATGGCGTTAGCATTTTAAATTTGAAAATGGACGTTGCAATGGTTGAAAAGAGCAATACTTAGAGTTTCCTGTTAATCTTCATGAATCACATTAGTTCTTGTACGAATGAAGCTCTCCAAAACCAAGTTAATCCACTGGAAAGGCAAGAACATCTATTTGGAGATTGGTGCCTCTACGGGTTTTGAATTAAGCAGTGGTAAGTTGTTGCTGACCTGTTTGTGAGCTTATAATCTACCCGGAATAAGATCGACCTATACAACCTAGAAGAACCCTAGCCTACAAGCACTTCTAATAAGCAATAACATGCAAGAGAGTGACCATTGTGGGGAGAGTTGAAAGTTCAGTAAACTAAGAGTAAGAGAGATGTTGTGAGTTTCATATAAAGCGAAAGGAGAAACGGCTTAGACCGGGGAAATGGAGGGAAAAGCCGAGAAGCGATTGCACGATATACCCTTGAGAGGTAACCACTCTCGGCACCAAACTTGCAGGGATTGCACTGAGCGCGATATTTTTTAATTTCAGCAAAAACTCTAATATATGTTTAGTAATCTCAGTTAAGTCACTGTTGATTTGCATAAAGAGTTTGCAAAATGTTGTCATTACGAACGTCCAACAGAAGCTGAAAATTATAGAAATTAGTTACTTTACGTTATTAACTTTATACAACACTTAAATGATAGCTAACCCACAATTAAGTAACCTAACCCGATTCGTTTAATACAATTATTCATATAATCAATGGTTCAGATTAAAGCTTTATATGGCGCGTGGTCGAAAAAGTGCTGGCGATCCGAGCCATTTTCAATAGCGTCCGGCCTTATGCGAAAACACATCGGTGTACCAAAGCTCATCAAAATTTTCGAGATAAACTTGACTGGCAGCTTGAACACCAGAAAAGATGACAGACAAGACAAGAGTCGATCGATATAATAAAGGCTGGGTTTACCTTACGTCCTTCTGAGTATTGCATACATCCGCACGTACTTAATATATTCTTGTGGATGGCAAACGATGAAGAGTATAATTAATGTTTTATAAAAGGAAAAAATGTATTTTTAATAATTTTATGTTCGTCTGATGCTTACCTAACTCCTAAATATGTCTTCTCTCCGTTCTTCAGTTCGCCTTACTTACTTACTGGATTTATTCTGGATTTTAAGAGGAACTGTTTTGATTATATGGTTGAGTGATGTTACTTCCTCTTTCGCATTACTTACTTTATTCAATGATCCTACTTAAGATTTCACGCCACCTACGCCTAATTGGTTGTTGCTTCATGTTGTTTAATTAACAGCTTCTCTCTTTCAACTAATTATACATTATTAATAAATTAATATTAATTTTGCTCTTTTTGCAATTTTGTTTTAATGCAATTAGTTAAAGTGATGCTTTCTTTCGCATCTTTACGCTGTCTGCTGCGGCAATTGAGTTGCTGTCGGACAGGCAGAAAGTGCTTGCAATCAAATCTTTTTGCACATTTCTTTTCAACATTTATAATTATAATCTGTTTTAATTTAATTATTGCCGCTTACAATTCTTCTCTTTCTTAAATTTTTAATTGCATATATTCCGGTGATGAGATAATTGTCAAATTTAGATAATTATTTTCTAAATAAATAAGAAATTCAACGTTAAAAATCGATACAACAGTTGTGTAAGGGTATGTTAAGTTCAGGTGCACCCACAAGGACTTGAAAAGATCCACCTTTTATTCCGAATTACTTTTTAAGTCGGTCCGTCTGTCCTATTTAATTTTTTTGTGTTCAATCTACAGGTCGTAAGAGATATTTTAGTGTCGTTTTTACATTGACTTAATTCGATCCAAAGACGAACGCTATTGAAACGGATCCAAATTTGAATCATTTTTTTCGATTCTTTTCTATCTTATTTTGAAAAAACGTTATATGAATAATTGTATAGTTGTGTAGGGTATTGCATGTTATAAGGTCCCGTAGTGTTTTTACTTATGTTATAATAATAACGAAGAAAGTTTCAAAAAAAAAAAAGGATTAATATACATAAGCGAAACTTTAAAGAAATACCCAAAGGTTACATTTTACCAATAAGGGTTAATTTTAAGGATCATTTAATTTCGCATTATCTCTCCCTTTCTCTATCTTTTGTTCTATCTTCAATTCTCTCTCTCTCTCTCTCTCTCTCTCTCTCTCTCTCTCTCTCTCTCTGTCTGTCTTTGTCTCTTTTACTTTATTATTATAGTTACTGAGGTGAAAGCTATAAAAACTTCATTTATATTAAAAGTTATACTTTATACCGTAATTTGAACGCGACATTCTTTTGCGGCAACCGAACAACAATCATAAAAGGACATTTGCAACATAAATGTGGAAAGTTTTCATTTTACAATTCAGATTCTAAAACTAAAACTTTGTCCGAAAAGTTATATGTGTTTCCTTTAGAAGCTCTTAGAAACTGATGTTAATGATGACACTGATGATAATAATGTTAAACTTTTTTTTTTTTTTTTTATTAGATGGCACGAACATCACATAAATACATTTTAAACTTAACCTTTACTATAATTCTTAAGTAGAAAATGACAAAAACAAAAAAGGGTAAAACAAAGCAAAAAAAAAAAGAAAAAAAGAAAAAAACTGTATGTAATTATAAATATAATCCACATACACACACTTACATACATTAAACCTTATACATACATACATGCATACATAATAGTAATATGATCTCTAGAAAATATTAAGCATTCAAGAGATAAATCTTTGGACTCAATACTTTTTCGACTCCGTAATTTTTGTGTTTATCTATGTGCGTAAGCATTAATATTACATGCACGGTTTATTGTGCTAAAAGCAATGTGGCTGGCAAGTCGCACCAAGCAAAAGCACAAATGTCAAAAAGTCAACGAAAATGTAGAGAAGTTTTCCGTTTTTAGTTTTTTTTTTTTATCCCTACTTCGTCTCTTGATTTCTGGTTGCCTGCTTTAAGCACGCAATGCTTATAACAATTAACAAGTAAGAAACCTAAATCGTCCTTAAGGCGAATCAAGGATACTCATCACCCAAGGTAAAACGATACGAAAACACTTTGCTAAGTTTTCTCTTTGCCGTATACTAATCAATTCGAAACGTTGTAAGCTTTTGATGTTGTTATTACTATTACGATCGAAGGTATTTTGATGTTTATTCTTCAAGATTCATTCAATTCAATTTTTCAAACAAATCTTAGTTAATACACGATATGAACAGATTTGAATCACTTTATCTTGCAAATTGTAAAAATCAAAAGAAATTTCTTATGTAATATGTTAATGTTATTGACCATCCCGAGCTGAGAGACAAAATGACAAAATCGATTCATAAGATCATTTTAATCTAATAGGCCTGAGTGTAACAAAAGTTGTGATAAAACTCAAACACCGCTCAAGTTGAATATTGCTCAGCCATTTTTAATATGACAGAACGTAACAAAACCAGGCATATATACAATACACTTTTATTTATACGTTGTTATATTCATAAATTGGTTTAAAAAGTATTGATCCCTATAAAGGATTAAAAGTTTTATTTTAACTTCCTTTACTCCATTCATATTCGTGCACATTAATATTTCAGATTAAGCGAAGATATGTCTCCATCATTAAGCTTAATACTTTTTAAAATATCTAATATATGCGAGGATATATACAAGTATTGTACATTTGAACAAGACGACATGTAGATGTTCATACATGCGTTGCAAAGTATAAAAGCACTTTGGCTCATTAGAGTTTTTTCAGAATTTTAAGAAAATTATACCAAACCACATATACATATATAGTGAGAATGACTTGAAAAATACTCTTAGCAAGCTCTAATATAACTACCACCACTTACATTAGGCATTCAAGTCGCTTTCCCCGCGACTACCTCTGCTACTTCACTAACATTAGCAACTTTATTTTATAGCAAACAACGACAGCAACTGCAAGAGACGGAGAAGAATAGCAACAAACTACAAATGCCAAAAACAAGTTTCACGTTTTCGCTCAGCTCACTGTTCAGATTTCTTTTCATTTATTAATTTTATTCTTTAAATTACGCATAGTTTCCGCTTTAAAATGTGAAAATAGTAAATGAATAGGAAAATAACGAAAAAATGTTTTTTTTCTTTTTTTTTATCTTAAGGCGTAGCTTAAATTCTCAAGGAATATTTTTCTTAAATATATTAATACCGATCCGATTGTTATAGCTGAGCGCTTATGTTGGATGTAATATTCCTGATTAGATAGTAAAATATTGCCTTTTTCTTCGCAGTTGCATATTACTATATAGAATGATATTAAAAACATCTACATGTTCCATCGTACATTAGTCTATTCGATCTGTTCAGTCTAATTTTCGCATCACATAAGCTAGAGAATGATTGTGTATGACTGAAAATGTAAACTAACTCTCAATTATAAGTTGAAAAGAAGTTCGGCGGGGATCGACTCTTGCATACCCACCGCAAAAAGCCTAAAGACTTTAATGTCCAAGAAATCAGTTTTATCTAAACACCACAAGGCTTTAAGTATTAATCGTCCGCCGTAATTAAATGATGACTAACGCACTTTATCGCATGTAACTCTCCAACTTCTTTCATTTCATGCTTATATCGAAGGTATTTTTAAGAAAACTTTTATCAATTAAGTAGCGACGTCTGTCACAATTAATTTAGAATTAACACACTTGGCTTCTCGCATTCCACTCTCCGAGTTCTTTTATTAGGTGCCCATATCGTCAGATCGCAGTGTTGACCACATTCGTTCTAGAATTAACCCACTTTCAGAGAGATGATGTATCTTCATTTGAGGAATGTACAAAACAGTTTTAACATTCTATCTTGTTTACGTTATGATAAATAAGCATAAACCCTCAAAAAAGTGAAAAAAATACAATTTGTAACCTTATATAGGCAAGGCCGATTTCGTCCACTTTTCTAAATAAGTGGAACGGTATCTCGTAAAGTAAATGAGGAAAATTTCGGGCTTCTATACTACGGGCGTAATGAGCAAAAAACCACACATTTTGCTAAGAAAAACGAGGGGTTGCGTTTAGTTTACCATCCACTGCTTGCTCAATTTGTCCCATTCGCAAAACCAACCTGCGCGCCAAAACTGCCGACGTTTCTACTAACGTTTCTACAAAGTTTTTTTTCATTTTTTTGACCAGGAGACTGCCCACAACACACACCGCACGGACACACAGACGGACAGGCATGATTTAATCAATCCAGAATTTCTCGCACACAGGGTCTCTGAAGCTTCCTTTTGGGTGTTACATATGTTATATACGAAAAAAACCAAACCACCATTGTTTGGTGGCGGGTATAAAAACGTTTGAAATATTAAAGTCGACTTCTATTTCATTCTTCTTCTTCTTTACTTATTTTTTTTTTGTTTAATTTTCATATGCTACACCACTTGTCATATAAGGGTATGTTAAGTTTGTGCGGATCTCTGAAACATCCGGAAGAATTTGTGATAGGTTCACCTTATGCCGATCGATTCAGTATCACTTTCCGAGTTGATTTGAGTTTATCTGTCCGTCCTTGGCGCTTGCCTGCAATCTACAAACCGCACTTTTGGGGATATTTTAATGAAATGTGCTACACTGATGAGGGTTTGCCCAAGGACGAACGCTATTGGAGATGGTTCTGATCGGATCTTTCTTGCACTGTTTCACATTCATAGTTACTACATGAGTTACTGCAGGGTCACGTAGGGTATTAAATGCTGCGCCGTAGACTAGTGTGTAGTGTTGGTTTTTTTTTTGTTTTTTCAGTTAAACCAACTGATAATTCTCTCAAGTGGTTTTAATTTTTTTGCGGCCAAGCGTAATAATTCTTTATATGAGTATAATATAATATTGGAAAAGATTATTTAACTAATAACATAGGTTTTTTTTATATTGAGGATTTTTGTATACATTTTGTTTTCATTTTGTGTTGTTTTTAATAATATATATTTCATCCTCTTTTATTATCAAAAGGCACTTGAAACTACTTTTTAAAATAAATTGGCATTCCATTTTGCATTATTTTTGCTAAACTTCTGCTTAAGAAGTAAGTATTCTTTGTGGTTCAGATTTAATTGAATTGTCATGCAACGATGCATGCAAAGAATTTTTGTAAATATTTAAAAAAAAAAATAAAAATAAATAAAAAGGAAAATATTTATGATTCTTTTGCAAGCATAATTTTTAACTATGAAGTAAAAGAAATCAAATACATATGAAAATTCTTGGTCTGGATCTTCTGATTAGATACCATACGCATAGTCGTAGGTCGGGTAGATGAGAGTTGCCACTATGATACCATACTTGTGAATTCAAATCCCAGTGCGGTTTCCCAATGCTTTTGGGCGCATTTATCAAAAAATTATTTGAAAAGAAAGCCCCACAGAAAGCCCTGAGTTATATCCCGTCTAAAGACACAGTTTTCCATCCTCCATGCTTATGCCTGAGCCTAGGCTCAAAGGATAAGCTATTTTTTCAATTTAAAGTCTGTACTTTGGTAGCAAGTTGACAATAGCGAATGGCAGTTAAGAAGCACGATAATCAAGTCAGCACGCAGTTCATTGCTCAGTGCCATAAACTTTAGTTTAAAGGGGACTTGTGTGTGGGGTCGTAGTTGTAGTGGGGGTTCGGTCGTTACTGATTTGGACAGACATCCACTAGGCTACGACTACTTTCTATGCCTTTCTATGCACACTTCTTTTTAACTATCAACATGTTACTCGTATAGGGCACATCAGCTGGGTGATTAGCCGTATGTATCCAACCATCGCATTGCAAAAACAAGCAATGAATTACATATGAATGATTGATTTTGAATATGTCTCGAATCCACTTTTAAAAAGAATCTTATCGACCACTGTATTAACGACATTCCTATCTTAATATATCCTTTCGCAGTAATTCATAGCTATTCCATGTTTATGTATAAAAATGTGTTTATAAGATAGATTTCCAAAACAGCTGAACGATTCTGTTTATTAAAAACAAGCATTTATAACTCTTTATATTTTTGTTTAATTATACTTGTACATATAAAGTTAAGATTGCTTAAGGGCAAAAGAACTCATGCGTGTGCAATGCACATTTTGATATTTACTAAGGCTAACAGATAATCCAGAATATATTGTATTTTACCTTTTATGTGAATAATAAACGAAATTGAAATTTCGCCTGGTTAAGTCAGTCAATCGATGTTAAATCTTTTTATTGAATTTTCGGGATCCATGTTAAAATTTTGAACAACTATTAAGCCAAAATCAGTTTTATATTCGCTGAACTAGCATGCGATTTAAATCCTTAATAAAATCGCTACTGATGAAGAGTTGATTGCAGGATAGGTCGAATTCGTTCATGGGCTATTCATCCACCATATATCATATCTCATTTCATTTTGTAATTTTCCCTTATTTTAGACCTAAAATTTTCAAACCCCAGGGACAAGGCATATCATATATCTAAGTAATTTCGCCTCAATTACGTTAGGCTTGTCGAAAGCAGTAAATGAACTCTTCAGTTTGACTGGCCAAACGCTTACACATCTTCAGCGGCGTAATGCAAAGTTTCACATAATGACTTCAGGACCTCTGTATGCTTTAAGATTTACGGCAATGACTAATTTTATCAAGTTTCAACTGTTCTCCCTGATTGGGGGGATAAACTATGTTTTGCAGGTCGACATAGATGTGCCGAAACTCTCACCTCCATGTTGTGATCCCCGGGCAACGGTTTTAACCGGCTAAGAAGAGTTTAAGGCTTGAACTATTATAACTCGGCAACGAGTTATAATGAAAGATGGTTTTAGGGGTTCACTGGGATATAGTTTTATATATCCTCTCAATAAGCTTTTTACTATAGAGGAAAATCTAACCAGACTCAATGGTAGTTGGTTTGTACAAGTACAACGAATATAGTATTTGGTGAGAACATGGAAAATCTGGCCATTTCAGTTGATACGCCCGACAACTGTATATCTTGAAGATGGATAGTTCGGGATTTGGCCAAACTTGACGGTATGGTAATAGTCTAAAGGCAAGAGTGGCGTATTTACTTTATGTAATACAAAGCGCAAAGTTATACTAAAAGCTTTGTAGTCTAAAATATTTGGTACCACGGGGGTCAGGAGCCCGCTCACAGGTTGGAGAACTAGGAAGGTACGCCGGAAAGTATATCGTCCCTGTGAGCCCTGACTGCTGGGTACGGCCCTTCGGGGAGTATCGTGATGGCTGTGGTTTTCATCTTTCCATAGCCATTGGAAAAATTCGAGGTTAGGATAGGCCTCACCACCTACCAGAGTGGTGGTGCATTTGCCCATACCCAGTGCGCTGTCTGGCCCCCTTATTAGAGGATTGTCTTTCCCCCCGGGGGGTGATCATTTGACTTAAATGAGTGCCTATGGTTGTAGGCAACCCTCTGATTAAGGCATCACGCCAGGTGCAGACGTTAAACCCCAAGAGACATCTGTTCTCCCTGATTGTTTTCAAAATGTTTTCTTGTTTTTGTTTCATCGCTTTTCATCTCATAAGTAAGAAGGGTAACCATTGCGGTCTCTTAACAAGTGAATTAAAATTGGATTTGATTTTTTATCGTAATCTGAGAGGATCGAGGCTAACTGTCTTCCTCTAGACATTCTTTTCAGGATCTAATCGTGCTTTCTTCAAACAGACATGGGCAGGCTACAGACTTGTACCTCTTACAGATATTTGGACAAAAATAGCATAATAGTGAATAAAAAATATTGAATATGTAAAAGTATTACAGTTGGACCTTTAAATAGCTTATACCACATTCTTAATATGATTTATTATTTCTTTTAATAATGGAATACAATGACACCTTAATGCCGTACAAAAGTACATTTTTCATGGAAATCTTCACATGGGAAGAAATCCAAAACTGCTGAACTGGTGTGGACTAAATTTACAAAAATTAATTTTCTTCGCAATTCTCTTTTATTATTCATACCATGTTTTCGTCATAGCATACTAAGATATAAACTTTGTTATCATATAAAGTGTACTTTTCACGATACCTTTTATATAAACTGAGATCGAAAAAGCAAACCTAAGAGATTTAAATATAATACAATTAATTTTCATAAAACATTAAATTGTTATGGGACAACCTTCAAGACGAAATACTAAGACTCGGACATATTTTGCTTTATAAGAGTCTCCTTTCCTCAGATTTCTTTGAATGACAGGGCGTCCAAAAAATGAGACCAATTTTGAAAATTGTGAAATTTTTATATATATATATGATGTTCTTCAAAATAAGACTTTATATCATAGAGCGTGTTCGTAAACCCTTTCCGATCCAATTACTTTTCAATAAACCTTGCCTTAAGGCGAACAACACGTCAGTGTATCGGTTGTCGTCAAAATATCTCACGAATTGCGACCTGTGTGTCAAAGACAAAAGCATATCGACAAAGATCAGTCAATCGAAGAGCAAAGTTAAAATCCACTCAGAAAAATTTTTTTTTCTATACCATGCTAGGAATGAGTAAATCGAAAATCAAAGCGAAAAAGAAAATTCTTTTCTGTCGTGATGCAATAATGCTTTATCCCCATCACCGCTATCCGAAGAAAGATTTAGGAAAAAGAAGATTTTTGTACTCAATGATATTGGGTGCACCCGTCTAATTGTTTCTATATGAAGAATGAAAGTAGAAATTTATATGGTGCCTATGTTCTACTTTATGAGTAACAAGCAAAAAACATAACAAGCAAAGGTGTTTACATAGGCGTCTCCTTCGTCATTAACAAATTCTTTTGCAATTCCGAAGGCGGTCCCTTATTTTTTGCAAGCGGGACAGCGCTTACCACAGATACCATACAGTTGGTGAGACGGACAGACGAACAGGCCAACATGCTAAAATCAATTTAGAAGTTGATGCTGATCAAAAATACATATACTTTGTGGGGCCTCCGAAGTTTCCTTCCTGGGCGTTACAAACTTTTTGAAACAATGAATATATTCTCCATCTTTCGGTGATGGGTGCAAAAAAGGATGTTCTTGACGGAGACATGCTAAACACGAACTGTGATAGTTTTCCATATAAACGCTTATCAAATCAATTTTACTAATTTTTTCCACTGTTTAAAAAGAACGTAAGGGGAGAGATTGAAATTTTGTTGTAAATCCAATGCTCTTGTATTCTTTCAACGACGAGGAAAACGCAACACCCATAGAAGGAAAAAAAATAAAAAATAGAAGTAAAAACCAATATTAACAATAAAATAAACTTTGCCGACAGTCACATATAAGTCCTATTAAACTGTCTAAAATGTGTAGTGTGAAAAATAGTCACAATACGTCGGTATGGAAGTTCGTTACGACAATGGAAAAGATAACATATGTATATTCTCATATCTCTAAACATAGAGCAGCCAGTGAAGCATTACTTCACAGCAATGTCATTAAATTAAAAGCTAAAAAGCCAAAGGCATGTTACTACGCTTCATTGAAAGAAAAAATTAAAACAAAAAAATAATACGAAATTGAGAGAAAATGAAAAATCGAAAAAAACCGACATCGACCAACCTACACTTTCACATGCCTAATGCGACTGTATGGTAAGGCTATGGCTTAAGTGAAATGGTTAATTGAAGATGCCCTGCTCCGCCGTACCTATCCAGCCGACTAAGCTATAAGCACTGGCCATAAAAAATAGACAGAAAGAGGAGAAGAAGTAAAAAGGAAAAAAAACGTACATATATACATACATACATACATATATAAAACGCATAAAAAATGTACAGGAATACAAAATTAAAAACTGAAATAGTTTCGAGTTAGTTATATATACATATGTAAACTGTCTATGTGCCTATATATGCAAGTGAACGGAAAGTTCAATATAGCATCCGAAACAATCGAGCGGGTGAGTTGGATGGTGCGTTGACGGGCATAATACACATAAATTGTTGTTATGTGTTTGGCATAACGTTACACTTGAAGAAGGGCTTTTAGCCAATGTTCAGGGACATTCAAACATTTCTTTTCTGCAACAATTTTTTTTTTTGTTTCAACTCATGACCGGAACCACACGGCATCATGACATGACTTCCGCCCATATATGACCCAAACACTTGCAGATATCGCACTGAAGTTCTGGTCAACACTATTGATGCTGCTTAACACAAACAAAAAAAAAAAAAAAAACAAATAAATAAATAAAAAAAAAAAAAAACCAAAAAAAATGTGGAGAAAATTGCAATTGATAGAGGGCATGTGGTGAAATTGAATAAATGTCCAACTCGCAACAAAACAACGTAGAAAAAATTTCAAAAGAAAAAGAAAAAAAATATTGAATACAAAATTTTTTTTCACCTTTTTAGGCAAATCTTGAATACCCAACGTTGAAATGTTATCGAGCTCATCAAAGCTATTTTTATATGAAAAATTTTACATTACTTTCAGGCAATTTTTCAGATCAGTTCAACTGCCGTCTTGACATGTTACCGTCGAGTCTAGCTTCAATGAAAATACATTCAGTCGACAACGACACTACATTTACCGATTAAGCGTAAACGGTGCAGACGGTGCCTACTCCATATATCACTCTCCCTCTTTCTCTCTCTCTCACACTCTCTCTCTCTCTCACTCTCTCTCTACCTATCTATCTATCTATCTGTCTATCTATCTTTCTCACTCTCTCACACGTACACTCTCTCTCTCTCTCTCTCTCTCTCTCGCTCTCTATCTATGTATCTACCTATCTATCTATCTTTCTCTCTCTATCTCTCTTTTTCTCTCTTTCTATATCTCTTTTTCTCTCTCTCTATCTAAAAAAATTTTTGAAGCTGAATTGTCGGCCAATTTTAGATGTCTCCTATAAGCATCTTGGTCATTACTTCTGTATGTATGTAAGCAACTTTGAAATAGAGCAATTAGGCTTAGTAATTTTGTTCTTTTCTATAACCAGGAAATTCTGAAAACTTTATCTATTACGAGAGATAAATATGTCTTGATGGCGAAAATTTAGTATTCCTTGTTTTATTGCTTGGATTCTGGTGGTTTTTTAGCTATCCTATGCAGGTCTGCAATTTCTACAACTACCGGCATTTGCAACAATTGCTACCTATAAGGAAGAAAAAGAAGTGTAAAGACATTCGTTATTCCGCGGCTGGTTTTCTTTCGCGATATGTTTTTGAAGAACTCTTACATTTGCCTGGATAAGAGTCCCACTTTACATGGCACAATTTCGCAAACCAGTAAACTCCCTCATAGGGTATATGATATACTTGATCTTCTACGAATCAGTTTACGAGCTTGATCAGCTTCGCATAAACAGAATTAATGCAAATAAATCGCTACGGCTTAGAGACTGGTCAGGGGAAAAAATAAAAATAAAATTATTACGGGCAGCAGCTAACAAAGTTACAGATTAAAGAAGACATTAGACTGATATCGGTAACGTTTATTAATGAACTTAATTGGCTCATCGATATCACTTTCGTACATTTTGTTTTTGGCGTTCAAAGATGTCCAAGGTTTTTCGCTACGAATAGACATTTATCTGCTTATAAGAGTTTTGCGTTTGGCATGAGATGGGTATTTTTAAACGTTACAAACATAAGGAGAAAGTTAGCTTACCTTTGTTACATGATGACACGTGAAAAACTACGTACATGAAAGACTAGTATATGACATAAATGTATGTGTGCGTACAGCTGTACATTGGCTTTTTATTGAGTTGTGTTGAGTTAGTGTTTGCGTTTTTTGCTGCTTCTTGTTTTTTTTTTTTTTTTTTTTTTTCTGACAAAATTTAAAGTTTTTTACCCGGAATGATAGAAAGGAACTTTACAACATAGTTTTTGTCTTCCTATTAATTTTCTACCCAAATTGTGTATACGTACGTGTATGTGACTAGATGATTGTTTGCAAGCAGTTTGACCGATTTGAAGACGTGCATGTGTTCATATAACAGGAAACAAAAAATATACATACTAGCCTAAGGTTATTTTTTAGTACGATCTTCAGTTATATATGTGCAGCATTATTAATCTCAGTTTGCCTGCATGTGCCACGATGTCTAAGAACATCATCAGTTGGCTTAGTTGTATATAAGTATCGTTCGCTTGCTGCATGCTTCCTTTATAGCAACATATACGCAATCATATAAAAAATATTCGCACAAGTACTTCCTTAAACTCTAATAAACCACAGACTGCGGCAAGCCAGAGCAGCTGTAGTTGTTTATGATCCCTAAGGAAGTCTACTCGAAGAAAAACGAACAAAAATTTCTAAGAGTTCGCAACAACACAAACACATGCACATTTTACGTTGCTTCACCTTTAAAGTAGAAAATGCCTTTGTAAACTTAGCAGATTTTTATGTGTTTGTTGTTGTTTTTTTTTTTTTTTTTTTATCCTTTTTTCCCCTTTTTCTTCGCTCCGCCCTAAAACCAATGTTTTAACGACTTTTGCTATCTCGTAAACAAACATGTGTTAGATTATCAAAACAGATCTGTTGTTATTTATAAAAATAAATTCACTTTGGTTTAATTTGACTTGAGATACCCTATGGAGAAGCATGATGCGATGATAGCATAGCATTCAGTTTTCGAGCCAGTGCCCAAGTAGATCTGACAGTTTACGTTAAAGTAAACTGAAAATTATTTATCACGAGAAGAGCAGAGACAACGACGAGAGAAACGGAATAACAAAATTCCCTAAACTGAACTGGAAATGTTATCCACGAAAAGTTAGAATTCGAATTTCAGAGTTGCATTATTGTCACAATAAATTTGAAGTTTAGAACTTGCATCGTGTGCACAGTGCAAGAAAAGAGAGAGAAAAATTATTTTTTTACAAAAGGACTTTAAACTTGAAGTCTACGCAGATAGTTTAGAGATAAAATGGGATAATATTGACATGACATGATGAACTTGTAGGGTTCAGTTTATATTAAAATTATAATCATATTAAGAATTCAATAATCATATTGAATTAAGATTAAGCCGTGAGCAAAAACCTGACTTCAAACAACAATTCGATCAATTTAAAATTATTCTTACCTTAGGCAAAAGGACAAGGTCTAAGAAAAAATTCTTCAATCTTTAGCATCTAAGGTGGTCGGCTTCAAAATCTCAATCGCACTTGAGATTTAATCCCGCGACCATTGAGTTGTTAGTCGAGATCCTTTGCCTATTCGGACTTTAGAAATTTTTTAAGTTTTATCGTAACATCTATATCTCTATATCTCTATATCTATCTATAGAAGTCATTTCGGTTCTGTTTTCATCAGAAGGATTATGGAGGGTTGCATTCTTTCATAGCCGGGTTAACACCTAAGCCACATTGCCATTATGTATTTTGACAACTAATCAAGCAAGACTTGTTTACGAAAAAGTTTCTTTGATTCTGCGCAATAGCTTTCAAATACGTAATAATTTTTTCCCATAGAAAATGTTGAAATGCTATGCAAGCAAGAAACAAATTATTGGATATATGGCAAGAGAACGTATTTACAAAAAGCTAGTGTCAAGACTGATTTGCAAAATTTCTTTCTGGGTTAATTTTGAGGACGACGAAAACCGATTGAAACTGGTGAAAATGAAGGCAAGGCATCAATTGCTATAATGCGTTGTATGACAACTCGTGAGGTTCATGATCACTTTACAGCCAATTACCTTTCATTTTGATCCAAGAAACAAAAGCGAAATGACTTTCCGTACAATCCAATATTTGATGTCTCATGCAAGACGGTAAGAAAAAATTGAAAGATAGGTAACATTGCCGCTAAAAATGAAGACCTAAAAACCAGCGTTTCGCAAAAAGTAATCACATAGGCGGTCAAAAATCCTGCCTCTGTCGAAACAAAAGCTTTAAAACAAGACCGAATCAAATCAAATTTTTAATAAATGGATAACGATAGTTAAAATACGTGGCTTTAAAATAATATAGAGCTATGCTGTTTATTTTGATATCTCAATAATATAATAATTTGTACATAATCAAAAATGTAAGTAAAAATGAAACGAGAACACATAGGGAATAAAACTATTTGCAAAGATATCATAACACTTCCCTCCGATCGTAGCACTGCCTTCTGAGAAAGCAACAGAAACATAGACCGAATCTGCAATTCTTTTAAGAAGCAGTAAGTACTCTTAAAGCACTGACCGAATGTGCACAGATATCTAGATAAAATCAAAGCAAAGCAAAATGTAAAGAAAGCGATGAAATCAGTTGACCATCGATTTCGAAGGAAAACCTCTTTTTCTTACTGTCTTTTTTTTAGCTTAGCTTGAAAAGAAAACCAAAAAATTTTATTTATTTTTTTGAATTTTATGAACATAAGAACTCTTTCGTAAATAAAAAAATCCGAAAATATTTTAAGGTAATACTCTTTACTTTCATGGCTGGTAACGCATAGTGTTACATTTACATATTCGGATACTTGCAAACATACTTTCAGTATATTTACACTACTTCAGTTGGTTTTGCTTGATATTCATTTTCTCTATACTTCGTCCATTCACAAACGAAAAGATTATGCACGTCAGTAGCATCTCTGAACTGTGCCGTTCGTAAGGCTTTATTTAGTTCAGGTAATGATGCATGTGTTGAGTGGCTTGTTAAAATAAGTGAAGAGTCTATGCAAGATATGGGCAATCAGGTGGCGTCGTGTGTATCCACTTTACAAACTATACGGCAGCAAACATTCAAGTAACCACTCATAACTTTCTAACAGTTAACTGGTTATGGAATTCTTGTTAGATTTTATTAAAATTTAAAGATAAGAAATTATTTGGTTCACTCAACTCACTCGCAGCTTGAGTTGGCTCGTAAACGAAAATATTACAAAGTTTGACAAATATTTTC
>NW_023998416.1:24225317-24226944 GCF_014805625.2 Glossina fuscipes
CAGATGTCCAAGCTATACAAAACATAACCTTCGCCATGTTAGTCCTCTCTGCACAACAACAATATAAAAGACGAAGACCAAAAGTATGTAATGACAACCATGGAATAGATGGCCTTTTACTTCATAATACCGACAAAGTCAGATAGTGTTTTGCCATTGAGCCCTGTCGAGCGTGTTTCTTTGTCGCGACAACGAATTTTCCATTTATATTAATTATTACTTTAGTCTCTTATTTTTCGATTAATTTTTCTCTTCAAGCGTTTCAATTAACAAAACAAATCAATCTCCGAACTTTTTTAGATATAGAAATAACTATACATCTTACTCCTCTAGTGCTATGCCATAGCACTTTAAAGGATAGAGTGAATGTTTAACTATTAGAACCTGCAGACAATAGTTTAAAATTGACTGATATCGTGTTGCTGTTGGTAACTTAATGCAAGGTTGCCTCTCTATGCAAGTGCTTCAGTTGTTCTTGAGTCGCTTGAGTAGCCGAGTAGGTAAGAATCCCGCCTGTCAAGTCGACGTTCGTGGATTCAAATCGCTAGAGCTCATAGGTCATAGTTTTAGTAAGTGCTCAGTCGATAAAGGCATAACGGATTGGTTACTGATTGGGCACACATACATTAAGCTCGGGCCGCTTGCCGATCTCCTTCTCCGACCGTCGTTTCCTATCTCCTTCTCCGACCATATTACACGAATAGGAGGCATTCTTTGGTCGTAGTTTTAGTGAGTTTTCAATGACTTACCGATTGAGCACAAATCCACTAGGCTATGGATGCTTATCTACTTCTTTCTCCGAACGGAGAAAATAAAATGTGTTCGCATTAGATATTATTAAATATGCAAGAACAACGAGAGCCCTACTTGAAGAAGATATCATGTTCACAGTTATGTAATCGTAGTAACGTAGATCTCGCAATAGGCTACTCGATCTTTTGCGAACGGTAGAATTGCTATTTGTAAAATACTTTTTGTATACCATTCATTTTACTTGGAGCCCCTGCTGATGTGGTTATTGAAAAGATTTAGATAACAAAGACCGTAAATGATTTTTGAGATAGCAATCGTCGTAATTTCCCATGGAGCCAAGATGGTCGATGACGGTTACTCGTCTTCAGTTGATTGGTTAAGTTAATCTTCTAGTTAAAGTCTTTACATCAAAAATGACAAGTTTGCGGGAAACGAACGCAAGCGGACGCTCTTCTATACATATTCGGAAATAATTCATGTTTTCTAATGAATTCGGATACCGTTTTGTGGAATTTTTTTTCTATTTATTCCGTCTAGCTAGACGATATAAGTAAATAATGAAAACATGGGATGGAATTATGGTCACACCGTGTTCGCACATATTGAAAACTAAAGACCGTTTATTGCAATTTTTAACTTTTGTTTTATGACGCCCTTAACTATTCTATCAGGTTGAATGAATTTTCACCAAAAATTTTTACACAGCACAACGCAAAGTTTAATTTTCGGTATTTAGCTTATCTCTCATAGATATTTCTCTCTTTGTTTCGGAAATGATATTCTATCTATCCATGTAGCTAAACGCACATACACGTTCTTTCTGATGCATATATATATATATATATATATATATATATATATATATATATATATA
>NW_023998416.1:24226954-24266608 GCF_014805625.2 Glossina fuscipes
TATATATATATATATATATATATATATATATATATATATATATATATGTACTTACTCAAATTTATATTTACTAACCTGGGGCATTCTAACACATTGTAACGTTTAGTGTTTTCTCAATTTTGTACATATATATAAACGCTGTCCGTTTCAACGTTTCCAAAAAAAATTGAACAACAAAATTTTTTGGCACAAAAAAATAAATGAAAAATTTAACCAAATAAATAGAATGTTAAAATTGTTCGAAAAGTTTTATTTTTCTTATTTTTTTATATATATATATATATTTTTTTTACTTTTTCTTTTTTCAGTTTATTTATTGTTGTGGATTAGAAAAATTCCCAAAAATTCAATCGAGTTTATTAAAAACCAAAAAGTAATTGCATGCATATATATAAACCTGGTTAAAATGAACGGCTTACTGGATATATGAAAAGCAACTTGAAGCAAGTTGATTGAAAAATTTTATTCTAGTTGCGTTAAAGTTGTGTAAAATACTATATTAGTTTTCATTACGGGATCAGTTGTTATTTTAATTTCGATATAACAAGAAATTAATATGTACAAGAGAGCTTTACAAAAAATATTTAATATATATGTCGAGGGTCTCGTATTTTTAATTTTTAATTTATAAATATGCAGAAAAAGAACAAAGACCTATTACATGAATATTAATTGCAAAGAATATAGTCAAAGTGCTTTAGTACAATTCGCGATTTCTCTCAATGGTGGTTGTTTTCAACACATCTGGCAAAGGATTCAATCAATTTTCAATTTAAATCTACAGGATATTGTGGTCAGGTCCAGTCTTCCGATTAAAGGGGTATTTATCCCATAGTGTAGACTTATCTCTCACAAAAGTTTGATCGAAAACAATGGCTTCTGCATATCAATAGCTTAGCATATCATAGCACTAAGCAAGCACCTCTAGCGACTCCAACAGCGAAAATCGATACAATAGATTAGATTTGACAGTTAGGCAGGTACACAGGCGACATGACAACAGGTGCACACGCGAGATCGATTACCACATTCCTTAAACAGCCTTTATTTTATTGAAGTAATTTTTTTTTTGAAATGCTTTTATATGGACCGAAGTGCTTTCTAACGGCATTTGTTGGTTCGTTAAAGGAATTGTACACGAAGAGTTACCGCATTAGGCTGCAATATCCCACCAGTGACTCATTTAACATAGGAAGTCTTTTTTGACGTGCTTGGGGTATAGCTCAAAATTTCAAAGAAAAAGTTTCTTTTTGGTAATAAATGCTTCACAAAATGTCAAAACATTATTTATTACGTATTTACTTCGCTAAGGTGCACGCATGTGTTTTCCTTTAATACAATTACGTAATATTCTTTTCAACCGTTACTCTTTTCACTTTTAACTATTATTAATCCTAACAGGCTTTCTTCACTTATCATAAGAGCACCTTTTAGGTTAACAAAAAAAAAAAATTTTTTTTTCTCAAAAATTTTGACCCAACATAACGTGTACCATGAGGCGGATTCACTTAAAAATAAGTAAAATAACTGAGAAATTCAAAATGAAGTAAAATAAGGAAGTAATCAGTTAAAAACAGAAAAACGGGAAAGAAAAAATTATTGGATTGCCTTCTATATACAAAAGTCTTGAAGGCTGTCATTGCTTTTTTCGCGAAAATGGCTCCATTGTCCAAATTTTCTAATATTTACCAAAGAGATTTTTTTTTTTTTAATTCCTAAGTAATACCTTTCTTAAGTATTATATAATAAATAAGAGCTAAAAAGGAAATTCTACCATTGAAGTTTTCACCCCTCACTTCAGGCCATATTTTACCATCGAGATCCAGGCAAGCTATTACTTACTATGGCGCTAAGGCTGGAATCAATAATATTTTCAAAAAAGCATAATATAATCGCGTCGTCAATCCAAAAGCCGCACAATGAGACGATTTCTCGATGCGACAGTCCTACTTGTTTACTTACGTACTTAGAGAATAATTCAGCATAATTTTAAATAAAAATCAAAATTTTTTCCATCTACTGATACTACTATTCAATCAGCGAAGTTACAGTGAAAACGTCTGAAAACAAGCCAATTCTTACTTCCCTTTTTTATCAATCTTAGTCGTGGGCGTGTTCAGATGGCCACGTAAGTTTTAAACCAACGCTCTGACTCTAGAATGCCAATATTTAGCTGTTAGCCAACTGGGCTTTTAGACGAACCATACCCATTTTCAAAATCGATCTGCCGTCATAGGAAGCTATATAAGTCGAAAACCGTCAAAAATCATCGTAATGTTGCAACAAACTTAGTATTAAATCCGCCTAAAAAATTGACTTAAAACTAACACACACGGAGAGATGCTTCAAGTGATGCAAAAACCATAATTTTCCATTATCGATAATATAATAATGATTTCATTTAAATGATTGCCACTGAAGTACCGCAAAAATTCGAACTTGGAAGACCAATTATTGCAACATTTCTTTTGCTGTTATTCTACCAATAAAATGAATTGGTGAGTAAAGTCACTGAGAGTTCGCGGTTTATTGGGATGAGTTACAATAACGGAACGCAGTCATAAAAGTAAAAATTCCAATACAGTTATTTCGTATTATCCTTACCGCAAGCTCACATACGCATCTTTGCCAATTACGTGGTCGTTGAATTTTTCTCGTAATAAATTGATGGTACGAGGAGATGTATGGCATGTTGCAATATTTTATAGAAGCCGCATATTGTCCAAGTCAAAATCAACTAATGTTTGTAAAGTTTTGTTAAAAAGTCCAAGTCGTAGAAGTCGAAATCATCTGCTCCGTCCCACAAAGACCAATCATATTTCCGCGGCACTCTCTATTGAGGGTAATGGCAATGCCAAGTCCTTTGGGGACAAAAGATGTGTTTTGTTTGCATCCAATGGGCAGCATACCTTATCTACGAAGCCATTGAACTGTATGAGATTCATCCCATTGCGCGAAATCTCAATCACAAGTGTGCTCTATTTAAATCGGCTTTCAAAGCCGCACAATGGATAACCTTCCATTTAATAGATCTGGTATCGTTCATCTAGTAAAAATAAAAATTTCTTTTAATATTTTAATTATGAAAAAATGACTAATTCTAGTAATACTTATGCTTGGACGTAAGATTTTTAGCGAATTTAATTATATGTCCATTCATCTCTTATCGAAATTTTTACCTCTCAAATGCTGGCTAAGATGGATATCTAAACAAGATTAAATTAAGACTGCTACGTACATTTTTCATTCTACTTGAAAAATTTGACATTTAAAAGTTTGCTTTAACAATTTCATCTCATCTTCTGTATACATATACATATACATATACATATACATATATATATATATATATATATATATATATATATATATAGGAGTTTCTATAAATCGACGTATAGTTAATGGTAATGCGCATTCGAGTAGGCAAAAACACTTGAAAAACCACTTACCACAATTTCAAGCGCAATCTAATTTAGCGAAATAATTTGAAACCGAAAAATGTTATATATTCATTGAAATGAAAAAAAGCAAATTCTTCCACTGACCGTAAAAATAGACGAAAAATTTCATAATAAGAGAGAACACTCATAGCGTTAGCTATATACAGACAGCTACAGTATCATATTAAAAATACAATAAATAAAATTTAAAGAAAATATTTTCATAATTTGGCATTAAAGTCATTGAAATGTTTATTTAAGATAGTCCATTATATCTGTAGGGTAATAGGTAAGCACACGATTAATTTTATTGTACAAATACTGTACGAATATTCCAAATATGTATAGAAAATATTCAGTAAGAAAAGTAATTCATTTATGCACTTGTTATTAATATTGTTAACGTTGTGATGTGTTGTTGTGTAACCGGTGTGAAGCATCATCATCTCTTTCTAATTTACATTTCCCCTCTTTCTTTGTCTCTCCTTCGATTCGTGCATGCAGAGTAAATACATTTACATGTTTCCTTAAACATTTCCATATAATTATTTCATGTATCATATGCATATGCTTTAGATGTCTTTCTCTCATGCGAGTACGAACAGAATACTAACTTTATTATTCTATTTGTAACATTCTTAAATATATATTCGAACTTTCCAAAATTCTGAATCATAGTACACATAACCATCTATCTGCCCATATTTATAATTGCTAAGCTCCAAAAAAAGACAAAAATCTGCACTATCAGCATTTATTTCCGATCTGATCAAACGCAATTAAATATAGATTGAGTTACCATATGTTGAAAGTCTATCGCCTACGCATGCTCGGTTATTGATTCACTGCAATCGTGGAAAAGCGCAATATATGAAGCAAACTTAGTCATTTTCTTTCGCCTTCGCTCTTCCTCTAGTGTTCAACAATGGTCTTCTAGCCGTAAAAGAAACCGCTACTTATTCATTTGTGGGTCCTTTGTCAGCATCACAAGGCTTTCTTCTGGATCTGGCTACATGTCGTACGATACACTACAGCGGCTCGTCATTCTTTAATCACATTGCCCGCTCTCCGAACAAAGTGCTAGCAGCACCTTCTTCATTGCGCCTGATTTTTCGACATTTATATCGAACGTACCCAAACAATATTTACTCTTTCCATCTGTTGCTTTCTAAAGCCCTTTCTGACGACCATACAGCTTGCAGGTATAGGAAACGTCCCCTAAGTCATATAAAACAAAAAAAAAAAAACAAAAAAATGAGCCCGCGGAAAAATCTGCCTTATATATGACCGTTCGCTTTCGCGTCCATCAAGGACGAGGGTAGAAACCTCTCGAAATACCCTTTCAAATATATTCGGATTAAAGTCATTTCCAGAAATTTTAAACGTTGAAAATATCTTCATCGTCGCATTTGACATAATACATATAATATATAAAAGGCATTCCTTAAGGAGCATTCAGCAGATTAAACCTGCGAATGAATCTATTATTAATGCAAGATAACATCGCACCATTTGTCTCAATGAAGTTTTGGCAGTAATGTATCAAAAAGTGTCTTAAATATCCCTGCGAAAAATGCGCTAAGGCACAGGCTTCTTTTGAGCGAAAGACGAACACTCATTTTTGGATTTTATAACTCTTCCGTTACAAAGATGTTACAGCATTTTTCTGAGTTCTCCTTTTCTCACCGCTCTTTTGAAACTAACGCGGTGTAATTCAAAGTAATGAGCAATAGACTGTCAAGCCTAGCAGTGCATTCAATGCTTTATAAAACATCCCAGGAAAGATTTCCAAATTTCTAAAGAGCTTTGGCTGTGCTAACGTTATATGAGAAGTTCGATCCGCTTGATTTACTAAAAACCCTTTCACCTTAATTTGCGATAGTATACGTTCGGGTACTAACGAACGACGGCAAGCTGTAATGAGCGGGGCATCGGAAATTGTGCCACCTCTATAGAAAGCATTTTCGAAAGCGGAAGCATTCGAACAAAGTTTGCAACTAAACTTCAAACGCCGACGTTGACGCTCGCCTTAACTGATTCTTATTTCGATGCTCTGTCATTTCTATGAACTCTTTTCTTGAGCTCAATATTTTTTAGATATGCATTTTTTATTAAAAAAAAAAAAAAAAAAAAAAAAAAAATGATTGCGATTACGTTCTTTAGCCGTTAAAGGAATTCTCATACATATGAGATGAATGGTATCCAAGGGTCGTTACAATCTGAAAATAGTTTTTTTTTTTTATTTATATTTTATACTCTCAAATGGTATAGTGTTTAATTTGTATACGTATGTAAGACCGGGTTGTGTTGTATGTTTAACAATATTAGTGCATTTCTGTTGCCTTTAAAGTTATGATGCATAGCTGTAGTAGTTGTAGTAGTTGTAGTAGTTGTAGTAGTTGTAGTAGTTTTAATGAAGTTTTATTCTGCATAAACGTACTCTTGCTGCTGAACGGCAAATAGCATTAAATCAAAACATAATTCAAAATTGAATGCACATACACAAACACGCACAACGATGGATCCCAATATGGAATAAACTAACTCCCACTACGAAATGAAGTTTCTCTGAAAGGAATTGTACGCGTTTTATGAGTTTTAGCTCTTACGCTTGTAGCTAATGTTTTTTTTGTTATTGTTGTTGTTTTATGTTTAAAAACTTTTTTGAACATTTAAAGTTTCGTAAATTTGCTTATGTTGTGCATATTTTTATGACACATACAGTACTACGTACATACATAAATATTAAGTTACGCAGCTTAATTGTTGATTGTTTTAAGCTGTATTTTATTTTGCATTTTTTTTTTTTGTTTTTTTTTTTTGCAAATTTTCATATCCCCTCATGCCTTCGGTTTTTAATTTTCCATATTTTTAAGCTTAGAAATCTGAACTTTTGTTAATATTTGTTTATTTATATATTTATTTATTTATTTTTGTTTTTATTTTTTTTAATGTCTTCTCCCATTTCTGTTCCTATGTATGTGTGTGGGTAGAAGTATTTTAAATGCTTTCTCTAGGAAATTTTGTGTGTACAGAGAAAGTTTTTCAAAATTTCTATTTCCGTTAAGTAAAGCATTTTTTATATGCCACATATAAATCTATATATATATCTGTAATTTTGCTTAATGGTATCTTTAAAAGGGTAAATAACTAAAAGAAAGTTTTTGGCTTAGAAAATATTTATGCGTAAATACATATTAGGCAATAGTTATAGTTTTCAGTTAAATGATTTATAATCAGTTAATTGTTATGAAGGCCAAGACCAAGCTAAGAGTAGACTTATCATCAATACTACCATCAAAATAGTCCCTAGACACCTATCGGCTTAAGCTGATATACATTTCGGATTTTTTGCTTTTTCGACGGATAGTTCTCCGTTGATAACTAGATTTTATGATGTGTTTTAGTTCAAGAGCGAACGCTACTGTAAATGGTTCTGATCGGGCCATTTTCTCGATCGCTTCCCCTATAACGCCTTATTTTTAAAAGCCGTCACATCTGCAACTGGGGAGTGGTGCAGGGTGGGCCGTGACCCACTACAACGTTTGTTCTTTCCACACTTTAGTGTTAGCTTCGAACTGATCTGTGGCCATATTCAGATCCCCGTCTTTGCTTAATTTAAAAACTTGTATCCAATTCTAAAGCATTGTCTTATTCGTAAGACTTTTTCTTTTCCTCGGAATCTAACATATTCAAGATAATGTTCTTCAAGAAGTTATTGATATGAATTTTTCCTAATAAAGACGAAAGGATAGAGCGGCTGTTTGTATTAAATTATCTTATTACGCAACTCAAATGCACTTCTGCTGACTGTTTGCTTTTAATCCTCAAACGCAAACGTATCTTACTAACTTTTCTACTCGGTGCTGTCATATTTAAAGAGATTGCCTTTTCTTGTAAGGGTTTTATCCATTCTGTCGACTGCTGAGCAGCTGAGATGCTTTAAGATGCTTAATGCTTCTTATTTATTCCTGCTGTTATGACTTTGGCAGCTTCTTTTTGTATGTATACGTGTATGGATGTCTTTTTCGTAATTTAATCTCAAAGTGTATTTGTTTGTTTCTTTCTATTTGACTCTTGGAGAATGTGTTTATATAATTCCTTTTTTTGTGTCATGTGTGTTGCCTGTGTTCTATTTATGTGTGAGCGTCAAATTGTTGAAATACGTTTCAGATGCTAGATGATTATCTGTCAATCTGACGATATTGAAAATGATTTCCATTGTCTGTTGCTCTGTGACTGAAAACAAGGAAGAATTCTCTTTTTTTCAATTTTAAGTATTTAAGAAGTCATTAGATGACATATCCCATCTTTATTAAATGATTATGTGCTCTTGTCCTAAAAATTTTAGTGGCATCCACTATCTTGCCACACTATATCGCAGATTTTCAGTTCGCTTGTTCTCGATAAGATACATATCCGCCGTTGCTGGTCGGGCGTTGAAGTCTTCATTTGTTAAATAAAAATTATCATCTGTAAATTCCTTAAACCAATAAATGGTGTAAATCTCGACCGGAGCGTTCTTTGTACTATTATCTTCCTTAAAGCAATGAAGCATGATATGCCGCCTAAGCTTCGTTTGTCTACAGAAGAGATTTCTTGTCTTCTTTTTCTTTTCTTTTCCTTTCTTGTATTTTACTTTCTTCTCTTTCCCTTTTCTCTTTTCTTTCCCTTTTTTCTTTTCTTTTCCCTTCTTGTATTTTATTTTCTTTTCTTCTCTCTCCTTTCCTTCTTTTCTTTTCTTTTGTTTTCTTTTCTTTTTCTTCTTCTTTTTTTCTTCTCTTTCCATTTTTTCTTTTCTTCCCCTTTTTTCTTTTCTTTTCCTTTCTTGTATTTTATTTTCTTTTCTTCGCTTTCCCTTTTCCCATTTCTTCCCCTTTTTTCTTTTCTTTTCCCTTCTTGTATTTTATTTTCTTGATTTCTCTTTCCTTTCCTTCTTTTCTTTTATTTTCTTTTCTTTTTCTTCTTCTCCTTCTTTTTTTCTCTTTCCATTTTTTCTTTTCTTCCCCTTTTTTCTTTTCTTTTCCATTCTTGTATTTTATTTTCTTTTCTCCTCTTTTCTTTTTTTTCTTCTTGTTTTCCTCTCTTTCCCTTTTCTCTTTTCTTCCCCTTTTTTCTTTTCTTTTCTTTTCTTTTCTTTTCTTTTCCTTTCTTGTATTTTATTTTCTTTTCCTTTCTTCTCTTTTCTTTTTCCTCTTCTTCTTCTTTTCTTCTCTTTCCCTTTTTTCTTTTCTTTTCCTTTCTTCTCTTTTATTATCTTGTCTTCTCTTCTCTTCTCTTCTCTTTTCTTTCCTTTTCTTTCCCTTTCTTTTCTTTTTTTCTTTTCGTTTCTTTTGTTTTCTTTTTCTTTCTTTTCATTTCTCGCGTTTCTTTTTCCTTTCTTGTCGTTTCTTTTCCTTCTTTACTTTTTTTGTTACTCCTTGCTTTTTTTTTTATCCTTTTTCCTATCTTTTCTTTTCTTTTCTTCCCTTTCCTTTCTTTTGCTTTCTCTCTATTAAAATTGAGTTTTCAAGACGAAATGAAAAGCAGTTCCCGCTTGTTTTTTGCTTTCAATTTAATTCAAAAGTTTCTTTTCCTCTCGTCTCCTTCTTTTCTAATAAATATTAATAAGTTTTGAAAGCGAAAAGCAGAAGCAATTTTCTTTTATTCTTTTCTTTCACTTTAGCTTAAAAGTCATCAAATCTTCATCTTTTTTATCTTAATGAACTCGAATCTGTTGCATGCCTTATTGTTGTTGTTGAAGTATACCTTTCTTAGTTCTTTTTTTTCTTTTTTACTGTAACTTGTAATTGAGTTCTAAGTTTAATTTAGAACAGCTCAGTACCTATCACTGGGCATTATTCTCCTGCTT
The DNA here is from genome assembly GCF_014805625.2 of Glossina fuscipes. NCBI lineage: Eukaryota > Metazoa > Arthropoda > Insecta > Diptera > Glossinidae > Glossina > Glossina fuscipes. The sequence goes on from NW_023998416.1 coordinate 24,236,246, forward strand.
ATGATCAGCTAATCACACACATTACATTTAGCTAAAGAGCAACAACTGTCCATTCACCGTTTAGTTATATTTCAATGAAATGCGAGTATTTCAAATTTGCAATTAAATTATTTATATCTTTCGCGAGACCTGCTAAGACTAACTAAGATAGTAATTTTCTAAGTTCTGTCAACGCTCGTTAACTTTAATGAACTTGAATTGAAAATTAAATTAGCAAACTTTCGTCGCACAAGAAGATGTTGTCAGTTGAATTTCCTATGAAACTAAAATTATAACTATAGGAATTTTAAAATCGTAAAATGCTTCAAAAATAATAAAAATGAAGCATGGAGAAAGAAGCACAATTGCTTTCAAAATAACAGTCGTAGATGAGGAAAAAATATATTTTAATTATAAGAAATAATCAATGAGGAGGTCTAACAAAGAGAAAATCGAAAAACAATTAGCAGACAACGAAAGTTTTATTCATAAATAGCCCTTAGATCCCTTTGAGGATTTATAGAAAGGTGGTCTTTAGATGGAATTTAGCGAGCCCTACTCCGGTTGTCCTTACCGTCTCTTGAGAAACATAGATTTATTCTTGGCGTTTCCTTCGTCATCAAAGTAATCAATGCTACCACTGACTAGCTTAGTGAGATAAGCTTTAATGTCCCTAAACGCTTCGCTAGACGCTTTATCTTGATTAAGCTTAGAAAATGTAAATGTAATTATGAGCTGTTTAACCCGGCCAGAGTTGTTTGCACAAACCTAAATGACGTCTATTAATTAGGTCTCATTGCTTAATACGTGCGACGTACCTATGTCGTACTTGAACTAACTTTTAACCTTAATAAGTCATTATGATTCGAAAACGAAGTGTAGTTTACTGTTGTCAGTTGCCAAGCTTTTGCATGTTTCCGATGGCTTAGGGGTTCATTTGCAATTTGGTCCTTTACTAATTGTGGGTGTGGATCTATGCTACTTGTGTACATGCTTTTTTTCTTTAATTCGTTTTTTCTTTTTTTTTTCCTCCTTTTTTGTTTTATTTTATTTATACCAGGTTTTAATATTAATTAATATAAGATTTACTTTAAGAGTTAATTGAAAAGTAAACAAAACAAACAAAAAAAAGATAATAATAATAATTATCGTTTACATGCGTGCATTTCCTTCCGCCAAAGTGACACCTAACCCATTCATTTCTAAAGCTTTCCTATGTATACAATAATTTTCTGTATATATGTATATATATAATTTTTTTTTGTCTTATCTGCAAATATTAATCTTAATATAAGCCTTTCATATGTTCCATAATTTCAATCATCAATAATTTTTCTGTACAAATTTTATTCGTCTTTAGTCGTCACCTTTTCTACGAATTAATTTTTCTTTATCCAGAATAAAAAAAAAAAATAAAAAAAACACAACACTTCTGGTATTATTTTATCAAATTTGACCTCCATTGATTTGTTTTGGCCTAAAGACAATGGTTTAGATTGGACCACTTTTTCCATTACCTCGACAATAACGCTTCATTTTGACAAGTTTTTTTTTATATGTATGTTTGAAATTGTATTTAAGCTATAATAACATATTACATCCTAATTAATATATCAAGTCTCGAAATAACTTCAAACAGGTTTCGATATAACACGATACATATTACCTTAGCCTTAGTTTAAATAGATAGATAAAAAACATTTGTATATCACATCCGTACGAATTATGCGAGAGACGCCGGTTTATAACTTTTGATACATGCGTACATATTCCAATTCTTCATACATGTACTGGCTAAACTGTTGTTGGCAAAATTTCGAAATTTAACTCTTTAACTTTTCTGTCATCCATTTTGAATATTTTCAATGGCATTATTTTTGTGACAGGTGACGTTAAATTATATGCTTATGTGAAGTTATATATAAAATATACATAATGTTTGTTTAGTTTATTTTTTTTTTTGTTTCCCTTCTAGTTTACATACTGTTGTGATTGGAGCTGCTGTGTACATAAGCAGAGCCTTAATAATTATGATAAAACAACTTGCGAATGCTTATTCACATTTACATTTTGCTAAATTTAAGTTGTGTGCGAGGAAAGAGTTTTTTGTATTTTCTTTTGCTGCCTTTTTCTATTCTTGCGGATGAATTCATTTTTATTTTCTCATTTGTTCATAGCAATTTTAAACCAGTATTTTCAATCATTTAAAATTTCAAAATGAATAATAACTTTCCAATTTTTTAAATCCCCTTTGCCAGTAAATTAATCAGATCTCAGATTTTTCCTTTTATTAACTATGCATCGATCACTAAAACACTAATGCCTTTCACTGCAACTCTGTAACTGCCCTTTCTACTAAATTCTTTCGTCCCTTTATATATCAATGTCGCCACAGTGGATATTCCATAAAACGATTCTTAGGGCAACACTCACACTTTAACAGTTAGATCGTCCGCAAACACCAAGCTCGTAGAATGAGAACACCGTACGTATGATCGATAACATAATAATAATAATAATTATAAATGAGCTTTATATGGATAACAGATCGATGATAACTACCGCAGCTAAAAAAGAGAAAAGTGTATTATGTGACTTGTAGTTCCCCAAATATTTGTTCGCTGATAATCGTTGCAATTGAAAGATTAAAATATATTTAAGACTTGTGCCATGTTACGTTTTTCAAAACATTCGGCGAATTAAACTTACGTATACGCCTCGTATGGATTACTCTTATTATTGTAAAGGTTTTAAGCTGCCTACGTAGGTAAGTTAAATATATTTCCTGTCAATAAATAAATTTTGAGTTGATCTAACTACGGCTGCCCGTCTCTGTGTTGTCTCTGTGTTGTGACTGTATGTAACAAACATTCCCGCAGTTGCAAAAGCTAAGATGTAGGAAAATATATTGGAGATCCTTCTACGAAAGTGAGTCCTCCTTATTCGTGAAAGGACACATTTACAGTACGCGATAAACTGAGATCATCTCTATTTTCAAAAGCCAAAAACCGAAAGCCTGTTGTACTCATTACGCGTAAGTTGTATATGAAAATAATTATAACGTTAAACATTTTCTTGTTGAAACGAAAAACAAAGGCCAATAAATAATATTTAATACAAACAAACAGACGTTACTTGAAGGCGATACAATAGAATAATGAAGGATAGCTTTCCTCTCTTTGACATAGTACTAGACATAAAACTCAATAAAAAGTTCTTTGTAACACCGTTGTAGATCCGTTGTGCCCGACTATAGTTCTTATCCTGTGTTTTTATTTGTTTATTGTAGAGAATAGGAATTTGAAGTTTTTTCATTTTTCTTTTAGGTTTAAGGAAAAAGCGTTGGATCTGAAGATTCAGCCATAGTCGAATATAATTTTCTTACTTATCCTATTTAAATGGTTTTAATTAAAATATTTTCGATGGGATTTTATTACAACATTTCGCCCTCAGTCAATGGTAACATGACCTTTAGAATGTTATTACTTTTTAAACACTCAAGTTCAGTAACTTCACTTTTTCATCTGTACCGCGTAATGTGGTTGTAGGTATTAAAGTTTAATGAAATTTTCATTAAAAATATCAGAACATAAAACAATGCTCAGCAACAGCTTTTTTTATTTTAATATTTAAGAGGTTTGTTTGGACATATAAGCCACAAATCTATTGGCTTAGTCCATCTCCATTCAACATACCAAAAAAAAAAAATATTTAAGAGGTTAACATTATATCACCTACACTCAGAAGATAGAAATAACGATTCACATCCTTTCGAAGGCGAATGGTAGGTCATGCTCGCCAGTCGGTTTCTCAGACTTTTTAAATTCTCAATTGATCATTACAGAGAATTTGAAAAAATTGACAGAATCAACCCACAGAGTCAAGTAAATATAATTTTTGAATAATGCTGCAAGCATTGATGCAGCGTACTATGGTATCGTTCGTTGAAAACCTATATTATGTACAGATGCAATTGTAAATACGTAGAGAATAGCAGCGATCCTTAAGTGTCGTGCCACGCACAAATTTAATTTCATTGTGAAGACATTAACGGGCAGAGCAATGTTTTGCTCGACGCACTGTGCTTTTTTTATTTCTACAAAGGCAAACATCAATCGCAAACATTCAAAAGCGTATAAGTCGGCTATTGAAGGGAGATGCAAGTGAAAAAACCTGTCGAAATGCTTTGGGATTTTTAACTTTGAAGATTGTGTTCGCTGAAATGCTCATTATGTTGAGCGGCTATTAATCTAAATTACTTTAACGCTTTTACTTTATTCTTTCCGCTATAATTTATACACCATTGTACGGATGGATATTTGAAATAAAATTGAACTTGTTCAGAACTTAAAAATTTAGAAACCTTTCAAGCAAAACACGTACATCTTTGAGCATGAAAATTTTAATTGTCCGTCCACCAAATCACTCTGTTTTTAGAAGTCCGAAGTTTATAGGAAAAAGAAAGTTAAAAACACTAAAGTGGCTCTCAGCTCACCTGTAAACGACCTACACTACCTTGCAGGTATGCATCTAACAACTCTTCAAAATAAGGCTTTATATAGAAAGTGGGCGAAAAATTGTTCAGATCCGAACCATATTCAATAACATTCGCCCTTGAACCAAAACACGAAAATTAACAAAATTTCGTCAAAATATTTCAAAAATAAGGTCTCCAGACAGATAGATGAACAGACAACCTTAGAATCATATCTGAATCACAATTTTTTGATCCGATCGGTATAACAACATCCTTGACTCCTTTACGATGTTACATACATCTGCACAAACCTAATGTATCCTTACATCAAGTGTAAGTGGTGTGTGGATGTAGAAACAAAAAATATTTCAATAAATTGGGCTTGCAAGGTGAACATGACAAAACACGATGGACGATGGGATAGATGACAAGACGGACGATGTATGGATGTATTCAACACCCAGAAGGGCTTCAGATAGATCTATCATTCATGATACCGATTGACTAAGAAATGATTCTATAATAAAACGTAAGTCTATTGCAAGTCCTTCTGAATGCTACAGCTGTGCGAGCAAATTTAATATACCCTTGTACCACAAGCATTGTAGGGTATGATGAATAAAAGGCTACCGCCTGACATGTCGAAATGTGTAGAAATCAGAAACTCATAAGAACATTTTTGCGATTAAAAAAGAAAACGGGGTAATGGAATGCTTGGTCTGATCAACATTCGCTTCGCTTGATATAATCAAAACATAATATTTTGCTAGAAGATGGCAACAGCTTGTTTTTTGACTTCTTGTTGATTCATTCAATGGCTTTACAACTTACAGACATTTTGCACCCCATTTCTATTATAAGCTTGTAATGAATGGGTTTTCTTTTCTTCTTCATATTTTATCAAAACATTTCAATGCAATAATTTTCATTTATTTTCTCTCTTCATATTTCTTATTACACTTAGATGATGTAAATAATTAATCATAGAATATCGATTTTCTTCAATACAAATGCAATTCATTTATGTAATTTCTTAAATATAATTTTAAAGAGTTTGATGTTTTTTTAATGTTCTTTAAGATAATTTTAAGTAATGAATAATTTTGACGAATAAATTTACATTCTTCGTTATCGCTAATTATGAATGAACGAAAAAATCCTGTTAAAAGGAAAAACAAAAAAAAAAAAAATAATAATAATAATAATAATATCAAAATTCTTTCACTAGCCTAAAATTTCCAAATAACTTTATTTGCATTTTAAATGTGCAATTGCGTAAACTACATTTAAAATTTAATTAAAATTTACAATAATAGACACAAAACAATAATTTTCTGTTCCATTTCTCTCACCGCAGAGAACCAAAAACTAATTGTTATTGTTTTAATGTAAATTAAAACCTATACCACTTAAAAAATATATATGCAAATCACTTGTTATGCAAACAAAATATTTAGAAACATATGGTTATGCAGAATATGTAGCAAAATACAGTAACGACTGCTCCTTTATTTAAAATAAAATAGAAAATGCTAAAAGTAGGTGTGCGAAAATGCTCTACTCAACTAGTGATGACGGAGTGAAAAACTCATCATCATCATCATCATCATCATCATCATCATCATCATCACTCTCTCTCTCTCTCTCTCTCTCTGTCATTATAATGTTATTGAAATCAATAATGTATTTTATAACAAGTTGAAGCAAATGCATTAGAGAAACGAACCATACAAATACAGAAAAACAACAATAACAATCGTAAACGAGAAGAATAATATATAGTATAATATAATATGATAAATAACGGAATAATGCAAAATAGTGAATCAGGGAGTTCCACCTCAAACTCCAGGTTATTGTTACTATTATTTCTTCGATTAGATTCTGCCAATCTAGAAAATAGATACTAGAAAATTAAGTATGGAATTACGTAGAGACTCGTAGACTCGAGGAAGAAGAAAGCATTCTTACACAATTTAGATCAAATTTTTTAATACTCACCAAACAATTTTTTTCAAAATTCTACTTTGAGCCTCGAGGCAGCCATGTTAAAAAATATATATACAATTTTACGAAAAGATAACATGTCATGGAAAAATTAGCATACCATTCTTGGGGAGAAAACATGACAAACAGTTATTTATTTACATATTTGTTAGCTGTGGTTGACACTTGCCAGCTGCTACTAGTTGCTGCCTGCTACCATTTGCCGACTGCTACTCTTTTCCAGTTGCTACTACTAGCTAGCTGCTGCTACTAACTACCTGCTACTCCTTACTAGATACTACTACTTGTTACTATTTGCTAACTGTTATTACTTACTATTTTCTACTACTTACCTTCTGGAACCACTTGCCAACTGCTACTCTTTGCCGATTGCTACTACTAGCTGGTTGCTACTTCTTCCCGACTCCTACTTTCTAGCTGATACTTACCAACTACTATTACCTGCTGGTTCGTACGACGAATTTTAATATACCCTTGTACCACAAGTGGTGCAATGTGCAAATATATTAGCAACAGAAGAAAAGGACGACCGATATCGGTACTATTCGTAAAAGATTAGGGGAAATCAATCTTTTTTCTGTGGAATTAAATCCGTAGCGTAACCCATGGACAAAAGAGCCAAAAGCCCATCCGCTTTTGAGACTTTTGCTGTACGTAGCCGAGGAATTCAGAAAAGACCTGGTTGCTTCCATCCTTGTATATAGGAGCTATATTCTCACGTTGGTCCAAGCGTGGCACCGTAAATGGTGCGGATGTCGACTGACGTGTGTGTTATATTATCTTAAAGAGAGTAAACTTTTAATTGCTTCTGCCTTTAAATAATTCTAGTTCTTTAAGACTTGTTTTTTCGTATGAATAGATTACAGATCTGAAGCAGATTTAGAAAAATTATATGGTGAACACCGGATGATATTATCAAATAATCCATACGTATTTATATACGTACCTTATCATTCCACATTTATCTGTCATTAGTAATTCATCATTTCATTGATGATGATTATTAACACATATTTCATGTTGCATTGACAATGTTGGAAATGTAGGTTGACCTATATTTTTCATATGTAGCTGATGCAAGCAAATAACATTGGAATATGAAATGCTTTCTACAGCTCAAGCATTGATAGTGAAGAGAAAAGTTACAAATTTTTCACTTTTTAAATTTCTTAACTAGATTTTAAATTTAATTGGAGCGGCGTAAAGGAAAGTCGTAATTCCACCTGGTATATACGTAAATACCCAATTACACGGTATGCTCCGTTCTCTATGCTTTGAAAGCTATAATCGGTTTCAAGATACTCAATCATCGCTGACGCAAATTTTGAACAGTTACGTTACGTACACAGGGTAATTACCAACGTACCATGCTACATGATATTAAATCCTCAATGCGATTTGAGGTAATTTCATTGCCTCGAGCAAATATATGAACATCGCGCAGAGTTCTCGTAGCCTAAGCAGCTCTGGTTAATAATACCGCCAAGATTGGTACCGATGCAAGCTATAACTAAGAATATTGTGTACGAGCTTAAGTTAAAATTTTGAAACACATTTTTAGATAATTAAGTAGCTTTCTCAGCTAATTTTTATGACTTTAGACCGGCCGACGTGACTTTGCAATCTAAAAGCCCCGGACCTTTTCGTAATCGAAGTGCGCAAGTTGAGTGAGAACTGCATGCAAAGATAAGGCGGTTTTATGCTTTAGGTGTTTTTTTTTTTTTTTTTTTTTTTTTTTGTTTTTTCAACTATAATCCATTATAATATTATCCTTGTTTGTGTCTTCAACATAGTATACAAAAAAACCAATTCCGTATATACTTGGCCATAACCTTTTTGCGTGCCATTGATACACTACACCTCCGAATCCACCTGCTCGGGAAGTGCAAATTGGACACTGAATTTTCAATCTACGTTAATGCGTAGTAGACTTAGCTTCCGAGGAAAATTAGAGGATTTCATACATACACTTCATTATATATTATATATTTTAAACTTCCATGGAAAGTTAACAGATTTCACAGCACATTTTATACCATTTGACGTCTAAGTCGTCCAAAAAACGATGCATCACCTACTCTTGCGTCGACAGCGACTTGGGCAACAATACTGTAATAACTATTTTACATGCGCGTGTATACTTGAAAACGTTTTTCCAAAAGTCTAACTAAGTGCTTCTTGGAATAATTGTTGTTTAGTTGAAACTTTTGTTTCTGGAAACGTTGCACACGTAGCCGTCATTGAGGTTTGTTTGTTGTTAAAAAAAAAAAAAAAATGCGAATATGCGAAAAGTTCCATGCATTTAATGTTTTTCGTTTGGAATGAATTATGAAACAACTCTGGCCGATGGGCTCAGGTTTATTTTACAACTGTATTTATTACTCTCCAGTACTTAGTAGGCTGGAGAAATGAGAAAAATATTAAATTTAAAGAGGCAATGGAATGATACAATATTACGCACTTACTTAAATGCTAATCGAACTTTTAACAAAAGTAAAATTTGCTCTAAAAGTATAGCAAGTGAATGCAGTGCACGACAGAATTTTGAAAGAAAGACACACTTAAGTAACAAATCATGCAACTTTTCCTATATTTAGTCATTATTTCGATGAAGTCATAGCCGCCAGTGATGTCCACAAGCGACTAAACAGGAAAATTTAGCAAATTACAGTAGAAGGTAAAGCTATTTGACAAAGCTGTGGCCACCACTTTTATTATTAGCATCATCTAAAATACAAAAAAAAAAAAAAAAAAATGAAATTTCGATTTTCTTTAGCCGGCCTGGCCCGACCCATCTTTTTCATAATTATACAGATATTATGAAGTGACCCTACGGCTATATATGAATATTAAAAGTAATGAGTAAAAATTCAATAAAGCAAAAATAATTTCAGCTTTCTTTCTATTAAAGTCGTGTCCATTTTCAATGCTACGATGCGTGGAATGCGTGCTGCCAATATATACCTGATGTATAAATATTTGGGATCAAGAGAATGATAATCAGTGCGTCAAGAGATGACAATGACATGCTGCGACCGATTTTGAGTTTGGTGCAAGGAAATACTTTATACTTTAACACTTTAGAGCGTATTCCGTATAAAAATTTAGGTAAATTATCTTAAAATTAATACGATTGCCTGCCAATTTTGTATTCAGATGTTTGCCCGACAAATTGTGAAGTTAACTTTGCGGCAATAGCGATTTATTGTTTTTGTCTTACTATGGACGCCAATCGCGCGAGTACCTGTAACTAGTACTACAAAGGAGCCAATAAAACTGCGAATTTTCGATTTGAATGAACTGTCCTTAAAGAGGATGCAGAATATAATTTTTGGAATCTGTGAATAGGTCGACTACTATGCCAAAAACCCTTTTTTGCGGGAAGTGAGAATTTCTCCTTTAATTCAAATAATTGTGCTTATAATTGACTTATAACGAACAATGGATGAGTTACGGTACTCAAGGTAACCAAATAACTCGTGTGCAGATTAGGCGACCTATTAAAAATGATTGACCGCGGTCATTTTTGGAAGGGCCAGCTAAGTGTGGTGCATTGCGATTTTTATCAATTAAATGAAATCAACAGTTGTTTTCTATCTATATGACACCATCAATGCAATTGGAAGGAGAAAGGTGGTGGTGTATACTAGAAACTATGATATAGTGAGCTTTAAGGATTGCGAAACTCAGCTCCTTATAACAGAAGGTGCCCTGGAAACGTTAATAGCATTAATTTGGAATATAATCTCCGCTGTTGTCAGTGGAAGTTAGCATCTGTACGAGCGGAGCTGTAATATTTTAAAAAAAGTTCTCTTTAGGTAGATAGCCTCCAGTTTGCTTTCTGCACAGAGTTTATATAATAGCTAAGGCACAATAGAACAAATGCTTAGCATTACTAAGTTTACGTCCGTCTTGTTTTCTTGTGTTTAATATACGGAATGTAACTTTTTTGATATTTAGATGAAATTTGTTACATCGACATATTTTGATCCTGGATTAACGCTATTGAAAATGATTCGGGTTGGGCCACTTACTCGACCACTCCCCTCCATATAAAGTCTTATTCTGAAAAGTAGTCATATGTATAACTATATTAAACGAAGATGTCAAAATGCTTAATGGTGGACCGCGGGATGCTACAGAGCCTTTACTTTTCTTTGAAGTATCCGTTTTAGGTTAGCAAAAAAAAATCAACAGAAACGTATTAATGTTGCCAATGTTCGCTTCTATTTTACGAAAAAAGTCATATAGAAATGAATAAATATAACAAGAATACTTCTTAACACTTTTTACTCAAGCAGTGGGCACAGGGCACAAGTGCTTTCCTATGATTTCACAGTAACATTTTGTTAACTTTTATATATCAGCCTATGCAGAAAGTTATGCTGATTTAGGTTACTATTCGGGCGTAAAGACTGCTTAGGTAATTCGCTATTTCTCTCTCGCGTTTTAGTCGGAATTGCTCCTATTATTGGAATTTTCCAATTAAAAGAACAAAAACAAAGCGACTTGGATTCTTGAATAATTTCTCCGCCAGAAGCTGCAGAGTGTTCTTTATATTTGACATTCAGCTTTTGTGTTATCAAAAAAGCAGAGAATGAAAATTCAGTTGCATTTATTTGATTTATTTATTTTACCCAGACTACCTGATATGTTCAAATTAAGAAAGATATAAATGTATTTCCTTCCAGTCATTAGGCGTTAGCGTCATTGCAAATCCGTATTGTAAGAGCAAATCATTCATTTTGAGGATTCAGGCTTATCCTAGCCTCTTAACATCGTTTACACCTAATTCTCCTTTTACACGATATATAGTTTCCTAAAATATTCGTGTAAAAAATATCGTGTAAAACAAGATATCGGCTATTGGCTAAGGAAAAACACAGTACATTGCCTGCAGACCTAAAAAAGCAATTGACAACAGTGCAGTAAGCAATAATAAAAAATTCTTATTAGAGAACACCTACGAATTTATTTCATGCTTACACGTTTTAATTCATTAAATATATTATAAAAAATAGCATATACTTTGAAAGACCAAAGTAAATTGCGTAAAAAATAAATCAAGTCTTTACTATACGTGTAATTGGGGAAACCACACTCATATATATACATAACCTAACAAATAGGCATAACTGAATTGGGAAAAATATAACGGAAATTTACAATGCATGTTAAAGCCAAAAAAAAAAATTCCTCAGAAAAATTCATTAAAAAAATTCATAATATATTGAAAATCGTGTAAAAGCAAAACAATTCGTGGGAAACGGAAATTTTTTCCTTTTTAACTCATACTAAATCAAATTTCGTGTTAAAAGAATTCGTGCAAAAAGAGAATTAGTCATATTTGTCAAATTTGTGAACTTTTTCTTTATTTTCATACTTGAAGTCGAGAGAAACGATGATCCATAGAAACAATTTTAGCTCGCTAGCCATAATACTTTCAAAATGGAACATTACAATATATAGTGCAAAAAGTGTGAGTAAGTTAGTATGCTATAATAGATCGATTGCGCTTATGAAAATGTATTGTGATTGCCTGACAAACATCAACAGTTTTCAACATTCACATGCATAATTAAAATAAAAAATACTAAAACAAATGACCTTAATTGAGGCAACATAGGAGCGTATCGTATGGCTAGGTATATATGTATATACATATATACACCTATACATATATATATATATATATATAGATATATACATATATATATATATATATATCTAATGCTTATAAACAAATACTATTCACTTATACAACCATTAAATATAAGTGTATTTGTTTGTTATTCTTTGTTTAAATTTTTTTTTCTTTTCTAGTTTTGCTCGGATCTGTTCAGCATGGAAAGCTTAATATTTCAAGCACGAATAGAAAACATATACATATATATATATATGTATATAAATAGTCATTAGCATAATAATGTTAGCATCACTATGCAGGTGTATTGTTTTATAATTTAAAACAAAAAATAATTGAAAGAAAAATTTTTAATATAAAATATTTCTATTAATTATACAAAACATGAAACCACTCTAGGCAGACGCATACATTGTTGATTTAACGCTCTTCTAATGGAAAGTATTTTATTTTCGCTCAATGTTATCAGAAATATTGAAAATATGAAATTATTTTAAATATTTTTGCTTTAAATAAAATCCATCAACTATTGTATAATAAAAGTCAATATAATCAACATTAAAATAAATTAAATTAAATAACCCCGATGAAAAGCAATCCATCATATATATGTTTACCTCAGATAAAAAATTAATGTCATTGTGGAAAAATCAATACGAATTTAACTTACATCCATTCCGTCGAAATTTCGCAATAGCGAGAAGGAAACGTTAGAGGTTTCGCACAGTATATGCATTCTTGAGCAGTGTCTATCCCTTTATGTGATATCTATAAAAAGCGTCAAGAAATCAACCTGCGCGCGCAGGTTCGTATTAAAAATCGCTTAAATCGGTCAAAGGACACGCCTACAGTGCAATATAAGGTGAGAGCACACCTCTGCTTTTTGCGTTTTTCTACGATGCAAATTTTCACGTACACTTAACAAAAATGGATAAATCAGCCCCGCCCACCCAATATTATAAACGTGACAACTTAATTTTTTTTAACTTTTTTCTGAATAAAGTAAATGAGCATAAAAAAATGCGGCTAAAGTCGTATATGGGTTTCTGACTTGTTTACTATATTCAAGAGTTGGCAGTCACGGAAATTCTTTAAAATCAGAATTGAAAATTAATTATGCGCACTAATCTGTAAACGGATATCCGATTAGGTTGTAAGTTATATAATGAATTCTTTCCTTTGTCAATATGGTAGTAGGCGGATCACGATCGTTTTCAAAGTCAATCTTTGGAGCTAAAAGAGATAAATCAACTACTATGCCTTTAAATCAATTTTTGAGATCACACGATCGGATACGAAATAGTAGCCTCCATCTCGTACATCGAAAAGTTGGCGAGAATGCTCTGCGGTATTTTAAGTAAAAGATTGGAATTTGATTATGTTTGATGTACTTCTCAGTAGTCGAATGGTGGATGCGGAGTTATTTTGCAATTTCAAAGCGGTTACTTGTGGATTACTCTCCAACACTGTCGGCGAAATGTCCGTATCAACATGATAGGTGATTTTCTTTGAAGCTGAAGTCTCCGAAATAAAATTTTGCAAACCATCTCGGGTAGATCCGAAAATTTAAAAAATCAATTTCCAATTTTTCCAAGCAACTGACGCATTGCCTCCTTTTTGGAACGCATAAAAGATGCGTCACTACATCCGCTGCACTATATTTTCAACCTGCACTTCTCGACTAACTGATAATGGATATTGAGAGTAGTGCTCTTATATCCCAGGTATGCTAAATAGAAACTCCCCATACGATGCGTTTTTCCTGCTTGTTTTAAGCTGAAAGACAAAATTAGCTGTAGATAGTAAAATATGGCAGAACTTTCCCGCCAACCTATTAATATACCTAATTTAGTAATTGGTAATGTTAACGAGAGATATATCTTGCTATTTAAATGATTATTACAAGAAATAAGTAAAATCTTTATAGTCAGCCAACTCCGGTCTTTAAGTACCCTTCGGTAAATATTATTCTAGCTTTATTATCGTGAGGGAGTGTCAAAAATAATACTTTGCTTACATGTAGAGGCATATTTTTTTTGGGAATCTTTGTACGGAGCGAAATCCAACTACCGAAATTACATTGACCAAGGTTAACACCTCTTACTTTGATGCCGAATTCGTATAGATCAATTTTCATCACAAATTATTAATAACTAGAGTTTTTGCCTTATGAAGCCTCACTTTCCTTGGGTCTGGTCATATGAAATATAATTATATCAACAAAATTCGACCATTCGAGTTCAGCTTTTTACACCAGTATAGTATGTCCTATGTACTAATAGTCTGCGATTTTTTCGAGAATAAAATTGGAAATTCTTTTCAAAATAAGAGGTTATTAAGGGAGTGGTGGCAAATGTGCCCCGATCCAATCTCTTTTCATAAATGCAGATGCGACAAAAAATATTTCGAAAATGATGGTCTGCAGATTGAACACGAAAATACATGGACTCTGTTTAAAAAGATAGACATAAATTGAATAGACGGACAGACAAACTTAAATTTAACCAGTAAATTATCCTAAATCAAGTAACATAATAAAAGCTGAGTCTATCTTAAGCACTTCCAAGTGTCACAGACAAACTCGACATGCATTACAATTTCACAAGTGCAGTGTAGAGTATGATGAAAAAACTTGATTATGGCAATGCGGGTAGCGTGTGCGTTGTCTCCCCTTCCCCCACCTACCATGACGGCCCTATAATGCCAACCCAAATATAAACGATTTATCGGAATTTTGTTGTTTTCCGTCTTGAGAAAAGTTTCGTCCCGGTGACGTTTCCCATGATGCTTGCAAAATATTTCATTCTATTCATATCATGTATAAAATATAATATTTTCTTATTAGAATTCTAAAGTGGAATATTAGGAGTGAGAATTGTAAATTTATTTACCTCTTTCTCTGGCAATATAGTATGAGATTTAATTCTTTGATTAAAGTGAAGCAAAAAAGAAAAAAAAAAGGAAAATTACAACAACTTCTCTCTCTCCCGTTGTTATGTTACTTATCTTAAAATCATAATAGTTCGGACTTAACATAAATCTCAGAATTATTATTATTTTTATTCTTTTTTACTATCTTGATTTGATTTCTTTTTCGTTTTTTTTTTGTTTATTTTTTCGTTCTAAAGACAGAACGAACTTGACCGTAAATATAAAGATAAATAGTACCAACAATAATAAAAAGGCAAAGAAGGAAACAATATTATTTGTACTTGAACACATTAGGTGACAATAAAGAAGCTCACAAGCTGACACTTATCGATGTGCTACTAAACAGCGGCACAGCTGTTTATTGTTTGCTTGATATTTATTTCATCGTTCTCGACCCCACCGCATCTCGTTTACTATCCAAAATGTTTACAATAAAAAAAAAATCTAAAAACTGTTTTTTATTTGTCGAAGAAAATAAACGATTTTTTTTATATGTGTTGACACTAAAGTCAAGAAAAACAAATACACAAACGAATGGACACATGCACGCATATACCGACATATATGCCATATGTGTTGACATATAAATCGAGGAAAGAAGAGAAATAAAACAAAGTCATTTATTTTAATGAAGGTCACATAAAGTTTGAATGTTTCCAACGAACGCACACATGTATACATATATATGAATTGTAGTGGCAATGTGGCAACAATAGTGGTATTAGTTAGTAACGACCAATGCCATGAGCAAGTATTTTATATTTTGAGTGTACAAATTAGATTTTATGATAACGTCATTCCTCAATGGCAATTATATTTATTATTATTTTATAACACTGATAAGTATATAATTTTTAGATTTATCTTTTATAAACCATTTTATGTAATCCATAGTCTTATGAATATAATAATAATATACATATACAAATATTTGTCGATATTCACCTTGTAGCGAGTTATCGGCCTCCTTTTGTCTCAACTCAATTAATGTGAAATGTAAAGTTTAGGTTTTTATTATTGAGATCATTAATGGCATTACGGCGCTGATATCTTAAGTGACAGTGAGTTAAGTTATTCCTTTAAATTCTAATCAATGCTGTGTATGAGACATAAATTATTATCGGCCAACTTGTTTCGTTCTCGTCTTTAGTTTTTATCCGGAGAATATCAAGTGGATGTCTCTAAACCATTTTGTATGTTGAAGTATTACGGAGCCCTGATAGATGGTCAACCTAAATTTCAACTCAATATCTTTTATTAATTATAGATATAAAGTAGAGATTAAACACAAGGACATTTCTCGTAGTGGAGCACATTCCTTTTAAACTTAAGAATGTATGTGCTATGTATATAAGGCTATGATCCGTTCTGAAGTTTTAGTAATTTGTTCCGCTTGATGCGCTTGTGACCACATCCTGGATGTGTTGTGCGTATTTTCGAATACTTTTTTTCTTACAAAGTGCTAATACATTTTCATATTAATGTAATCGACATAATATTTTGCACTTTTTTAGTTACATAAACATAAGCATAAGTTTTGCTGTATTAATCTAATGTTATGTTCAAAACTGTAAACATTAAAAAAAAAATAATAATAATAGATTTATTCAAATGAAAAAAAGGACAAAAATTACATTTATATAGAAGTTGACAGAAAAATAAGTTTATTTATTTCATGTTGCTGGAGGATATTTTTTTCGATTTTCCTTCTATCGTATTTCATATATATCTTTTATTTATAAAGTAAGAAAATTTCCGTCTTTCAACTTGGTTTTAGAACTGCTTTAAGTAAGCTTAACAAAAACTTGAAAGATGCTCAGTTAAAAAATATCTCAAGCTTTCAGGGGAAGAAAAACTTACAAATTACGCAACATTTTGTGATTAAAAGTAAAAATATTTGTATAAATTAGTCCAGCTGGCATAACCGCAGTTGCTTCGATTCTGCTAGGCATAGGTGAAATTAATTTACGTCAAGTTTACACTTTTTGAGCGCTTTCCCACATCCTCTCCTCTTTTATTCCTTATTGCTCGTACTTAACGTAGTTCGAAATCCAGTTTTAAATATGGAAATCTTCCTGCTTTATAAAATAAATGATAAATATAAAATTTATTAACGATCTTTCAAAATAAAGGTCTATATAGAAACTAGTCGAAGCAATGCAAAGCAAAATTATCCAAACTATTTACAGTAACGGCGTTTCTTTGGTCGAAGCACTTCAGTGTAGGAAATGTCATCAAAAAAACTGAACAATTGCGAACTATAAAGTGGAGACAAGAAAACAATGCGGACCGACGGACAGACAAACATAGAAATTAATTCATAATGTGATTCCGAATCGATCGGTATAATAAACAGTGGGTCTATCTTAAATCTTTTTCTGCGTTTGTATATATCTACGAAAACTCCATACGATCTTGTAATGCAAATCTTTTTATTCAAACTTCATTTCGGTCTTCACAGATTTCGAATCTGCAAATTGTCTCGTTAGCATATAAGTACCATTTATAAAATGCATAATAAATTGAAAATTGCTTATGACAGCGTATTTTATGCAATTCCACGTAAGTCTGACTCATGTTTTGTATACCATAAGCTTTTCATCTTATTGCTGAAATTTTTTGGAATTTTTCTATGTATAATTTAGTGTCTTGTGTATATGGGGAGTACATATTTGGGACTATTTTGGAGGTGAGAAACCCTAGGTTTTCTTAATAGATTTCAGCACTTCTCAAGAAGCCTCTCAACTCTAGAGTTCTTTCAGTGTTTGTATTGTAACTGTGCATGAGTGTTAGTAGCAATAACTTACCTTTTTTTAGTGTTGTGACCGTAATTGAAGACTTAGACTGTTTTATTATTATTATTGTTGTTGTATTTAATTTAGCTAGAAGAAAAAAACCCGAGACTTAACTCCTAAAACACAGACAACTAAAGTGGGTTTTATTGCATTTGAGATATGATGCCACGACAATTAAGTCGTTAATCGGGACTCTTCGCTTATTCGGTCACTGAGGTGGATTTAGTCTTACTATGTGCTTGCTTCCTATTACTTAATTTTTTTTTTTTCACTCCGCGATAAACAGTAAGTTAGGAAAGAAATTTTTAGCAAAGACGCAAACCTTAAGAAATGTAGTCTGCCTTAGTGGGCTATCTGCACTTCCGTGATTATTTTATTAAATAGTTTGCGATACTTACAAGCTCTACTCAAAGGTGCTACTGTGTGCAAGTGTTGATGCGAAGAAGAAGCCTCTGTTTATACCACGTTCTTTCGACCACATGGCAGAGCTGTGCTAGATATCTGATGAAAGTTTACTCTAAATTTCCAAATGCCAAGGCACCGTTTCTCTTTTCTCTAATCCGGACTTGACATGAACGCATGATTAGTAAGGATTTTATAGACAACAAATTTTATCTCATATATAACCTTTTATTGCATTGTTGTTGTTATCTTTTTTTTTCATATTTTGTTTATTTCTTTTTTTTTTTAAAGACTTCTTTTTTGATTCAAATTGCGTTCAATTGAACTTTTTTTCTTTTTTTTGCTTTTCAATTTCCATAATCAAAAGGTATAAAATATTTTTAATTTCTCTAGGGTGTGTTGTGTCGTATTGAGTTGTACTGTATATTTATTCAATTTGTATCAATACATGGCTGATTTCTTTCTTTTTTATCTTTGGCGCGTTCTATTTGATTAGCTTGAATTGAATTTTCAGTATTTTCCTGTGTATGCGTCCGCACTACGTTCGCTTATATAGTACATGGTGTTATTTAAATTTAGAAAGACAAAAAAAAAAAAAATCAAAATAAAATTGAAGCAAAGAGTTTCTCTTAAAAGAGCGCAGAATCCAGTATAAGAGTTTAAGGTAATTGTTAAACATTTGAAACGTTTGCTGGCAATATGACAGAAATTGTTTTCTTGTTATGACTGACAATCTATTCAAGTCACTGCTGTGTACATTTATGAAATTATCGAACTGATTTAATTATTTCAACTTTCTTTTGGCTTTAGATTTTAAATTATCTTTTTGGGAATTCAGGGTATGCTCCAAGTTTTTCTTACTTTAATAACAAAGTTTTATTTAAAAGAAAAACTTTGCAATAAAAGTCGTTTATATCATTAATTGATTAATCAAAATAGTAAGACTTCACTTAATTCATTTCAATCATAATTACATTAAGAAGAAAACCTTTGATGCTCGATGCTGTCGATTGTGACCGCAAAAAAAAACCTGATAGGCGTATACTTCGCTTTGCTTTACAAAATGTTTTCGGACGTCAACGTTCCTAAACCGAGTAAGCGAAATGAAGTAAATTTTTAGGCTTTTAGGTTTAGTATAACTACTATACAATCCATACCGTAATTCTGTGGAGCATTGAAATCCATATTGAACTATATTTCATATATGTTGCCTTAACAGTGCTTCTCAGCTTAATTATGATACGCTTGTTTGATTATGCAACCATTGCATGATATTGTCATAAAATGTAATTAGAAAAAATTTAATAATTAAAAAATACTTTTCTACTCTTTTTATTATCTTGTTGATCTTCGTTTAAAGTATCCTAGACGACTTAATTCTATTCACTTTGTCTCTTTGTATGTTATATTTTAAATTTTTTTAAGTGGGATCAAAACTTGCACAGCCTGTTATTTACAAGTTTGTATCATACAAGTCGCGGTATATCAGTTTAATCTTACAAAACTAGCGGATATTTTAAATTCGCCATTTGAAGATAATCGAGTCGTTTCGCTTTTTTGCGAGTCAGAGTGAAAGACGGTTTTCTCTCATGCGCTCATTAACAAGAGATTTTGACAAATTTCACCTCTCAGCAACCGCACGAATTCTCATTCGGTGATTTATATCAATTGATGCCTTCGTTCTGCTTTCATCAACTTCAAGGGGCTTTCCAAAACGTAAATCTTCTTAGAAAGAAATTTTGCAAACCAGTCTTGGCAGTGTTCTCTCAGTACATCTTGCTTCAATGCTCCTTTCGACTTTCCGTATTTGATAAGGCATCAGCAAAAGCTATTGTGCAGCGTCAAATAAACTTTGCTTTGTCAGCAATCAAAATATATAATGACAATGGGGCTATGAAAAAATACCATTAAACTCTCTCTTGGAGAAGAAAAACGAAATGACTTTTCGAAGAGTCCGAAAGTTAGTGGGTCAGTATAATCAAACTTGATATATATTCGATAAATATTTTCCAAACCTTAAGAAATTTTGTTTTATGATAGCCGTCGCCTGTCTTAACAAAATTAAATCCTACTCGCTCATTAAGCGATAAGCCATAGACATGGAAAAGCAAAAACCCATAAGAATTGTCAAGAATTCTCGTCTTATAATCATTTCTCAGCTGTAAATAAAGCTCAGAGTCTGCTTTTGATTTTAGTTTTCGTTTATTGTAAAAAAAGCAAATTAGCATAAGCTGTTTACGGCCTTAATTAAATATATTTCAATTAATTTTCATATTAGCTTAATCCTTTATTGATATAAGTACAAGGAAATGAAACAACATTAGAATGTACATAGCAAAGGTAAATCTATGTGTATTATGTGCTAGGATTTGCGACAAGGCGATCTTTAAGGTTGTTATCGGATAAGTGACAAATTGTTATGAATTTTTTTTTTTGGTAATTTAATCATTTTTATTGGCAATGGGTTCACATTTTATATTTTATGCAACTTATTAACCCTGAAGAAAATTTAGTATCATTTTCAATAATCTGTTTTGGCATATTTGGCGAATTTTTAATGCCGGTTAATGCACAAGCATATGATGCAATCAATTAAAAACCGACGTCACATAGAGAAAACTTAATTACAGCCGTCAATATAAAATTTCTATTTATCAATAAAAACGTGGCTGTTTATTCGATATAATTCCCAAGTACTTAATGTCAGCCGGCAAAAGAATTTTATATCCTTGAAATGTAAAGCCAGACGAAGGGAGAAAGCAAAGATTAAAAACGATAGCTTGCGTCTTCCCTTCATTTCACTTAATTGCTCATTTATTTGGGCAATTAAATGTTCTACTAATCGTAATAGTCAACCTGTTTACGACCAAGTTCATGCGGTGAATACATATCGACATCATCGGTATATAAACGAATCTATCAATCAATAAGAAAATCAGAGCTGAGAGAGTTAAGTACCAAATAGAGTCCAGAACAGATCCCTGCCGAGCACTCACAGAAATAGGTAGTAGGTCGGAAAAATATTTTAAAAAAGACTTTTCGAGATATGGTTTTCAAAAAAAAAAACTTCGGATTAGTTGAACCTAGAGAAGCGAAGAACCAAGAAATGTCTTTTTAAAACATCAAGCAATATCTTCAACCGGAAGCAGAAGCTTTCTGAACGTCAAGAAAGAAAGCTAAGCCATGGGATTATTTGTCTTTGACATGGTGGCGTATGCGCACTAATTTATGTAAAATTTTTTGCTGTCTTCTCTTTCGGAAATACGTTGTTCTCCAAAATTGTGTTTAAGCCTTTGAAATATTTTGCGTAGAGAGCTCAGGTGACCAATATGTCGATAATTGTTCAGAACATTTAGTAGTTTGTCTGGCTTAAAAGTAGAATTAACTTTGCCCGGTTTCCATTTATTTGGAAAACTTTGGTGCTTGATATCCTCATGGAAAATACTTTTAAAGCTGCGTTTTCGGAACTGGTTTTCTTTACAAAGGTGAGCACATCATGGCAGTGTTGCCATTGCTATTAACCCATAAAACCGGATAAATTACAAATACATTGTATAAAAAAAACAAATTAGAAAATTATAACCGACCGTAGACGTATTTTTGACACCTACCACTCTTATCTTACAAGTAAATAAAATCTCTGTACTCTACAATACTAGATGGGGGCGAGTAACTTTCTATTATTGCATACGTACTGTAGGGGCACTTGAAGGCGCAGATTTGTATCGTTATACCCCTTTTTTGTTTTATAAGTACTAATCAAAAGAACAGCGGTTTTGACGGCTTTCAGTTGACCGGAACTGTGCTGTAGGTGTAATTACATATTTACGGCTGCATTTAATTATGGAAGATGTTCAATATCAACTTATGTGTAGTAGCGTCCATTGTATCTGCCAAATTGGAATGCGATATGTCAACTTTTGCGAACAAGAGGGTGTTCACGACGGCGACGGACATACAGACATATAGACGGATAGATGGATAGACATGTTTAAAACTATTCAGAATTTTCAACTGATGACGGACTTCTGTAAACAGCTTAACAAAACAAACATATCCTGAACTTCGTAGCACAATAGTGACGGAAACATTGAAAAATTTGGAAGTACATTGCAAAATACGCTTTATTGAACTAAATAGGGCAAGAAAGGAAGAATAATCTTTATTGATAATTAAGAAGACAAAGAAGTCGTAACTTGTCAGTATGAAAAGCCTATTGATACCGTCAAACAACATATATATCTGATAAGGCAGTAGAGACAGAGGTTGGAAATTTTAATTTTTTTATCTATCTACCATATAACCGAGATCTCAGAAACAATTTGGCCATCGAAGGCTTCGGCCCTTTCAAAAGATTTCCAGCTACTTTTGATGCTACTTTTAAAAGAGAGCAAGTGTCAGGAAAGCGGGGAGACTCTATTCCAAATCTATTCTAATTAACTTGAGATGTTACCGTAAAAATGGAAAAATGGTTCGAACAAGTATTAAAAGTTTTATGTCATTAATCGTTATAATGATAGCAGCTGTTATCCATATTTGTATCTACATGTTCACTTGTTTGCGGAATTAAATCTAGGACTCGAAAAGTTAATAATTAACTACTTTCCAAGCAACAGCTAGACATGTTTGCTCTTCGAAGTCATTTTGTAAAAAGTTGATGGCGGTTACTGCTGCGCTAGATTAGAGTATATTTTGTGAAAGGAAGCATTCACTAATTCATTTACTTGATAACTTTTATTTATTTTTTTAAGTTTGTTTATGTAATTATTAAAGAAATAAATTCAAGTTTGCAGCCAAAACTAGAGTAGTCATAGTAGAGTTTACTATGATCGGAGCTGTAGTCAGTACTCAGTTGGTAAAGGCATAACACTAGGTTGCGGCCAGCACCTGCCTATTTCTTTCTTCCTTTCTCTTTTCTCATTTCTTTCTAATCTCTACCACGCTACACGAACAGGGAGCGATTGGTCATACGAGCTGTGAAAACCAAGCCAAAGAGAGGAAAAAAGATTGGAATGTACTTGTGACTTAGAATGCGCCTGTGAGAGTTACGCTAAATGCTTATTATACACAAAAAAGAAAAAAGAAAAAAAAATGTGATTAAGAATTCTTTCGCTGATCAGTAACATTAGTGTACGTTTTTTAAGTTGCTAACGTCAGAAGGAACAATTAATGTTTTTCCTTTTTCCTTCTTTTCTTATTTTTATTTTTTTTTTTTATTTTCTTTTTAATTCTGTTAGCTGTAAGAAACTGAAAGAAGAACTTCATAAAATTAATCATAGGAAAATTTCTTATTCTTAGTAAATTTTATTTTTAAACAGCAAATCAAATTTATTAAAATATCTTTTACAATAATTTCGCTTGACTTTCTTTACCATATTTCTTCATTTCTAACTTTTGGCTGAACTTTCGAAGACTACTTGTGGTGTCAGTCGCATGGCAGTATAATTTTGATGGCTACAACGATGATGACGATGATGATGATCACGCTGTTTGGACCATAATTTATAATTCTCTTGCGAATACTGTAGAGGAATGCGAAAGAGAAGGGAAGATATAAAGCAAGAAAAGTACAGCAGCACAAGTGTTAAGATAAATAGTTTACTGTAACAAATGAATAACATACTGTTTTGTTGCAAACAAAAAAAAAAAAAAAAAAACAAAAACTAAACAAAAAAAAAAAGAAAAATAAAAGAAAAACTTTATCAAAATCATAACGAAAAGAACATTTAGTAAAACAACTACAAAATATTGTTGTCATAACTTAAAAACCAAAACTGTGGAAAAAAGCGGAAAAAGGACCTCAAGAGTTTAACTACATTTCGACTATAAAAAGACCAAGCAGAAATTACAAAAAAAAAAAAAAAAAAAAAACACGATAAAGGAATAGCAAAAGAAAGAGGAATAGAAATAGAAATAGAAACAGAAAAAAAAAAACACAAAAAGAAAAAGAAAAAAACAGAAACAGAAAAATAAACAGCATTCCTACGTTTATTACACGACTACTCTGTATAAATTCTGTATTTTGGTCCCAAGTGCTTGCGCTATGAAATGTTTTATAATAACAACTAAACTTCTTTGTCAATGCCAGTGGAGTTTTTTTCATCTTTTTAGTTTTGCTTGCTTGCTTGCTTGCTTGCTTGCTTGCTGTCCATGTTGTTCATATTGTTGTTTCGTTATTACTACAGTTGCCGTTGTTACCTGCTTTAGTTGCAATCATCTGTGTCATGTAGTTTTTCTCTATTTTATTAAGGTCATTGCTTTTCCCACCTGTATAACGTGAAGTGTTAACCAGAAAATTCCTAAAGGTAAAGCTTTTACATCCATTTTTACACCTTTATCGTACTCGCTAAACGTGGCAATAGTAAACACATACATGCTTAACATTCTCTATGCAATTGTTACAAGCAAAGGTTAGATAGTTTTTCCTTTGGCTTCACCCTAAGTTAAGGTTGATATCACTTGATTCTTATACTATACTGAAAAATTCTTATTCTATTTCATATAATTTTTCGTTTGCAAGTTGCAGCACAACTGCAATATTAAAAATGACTAAAGGGGAAACTTTTCTATTTCGCTTTTGATTCTTGTTTCTTTCTTTTTTTTTTTTTATTTTTTCTTTTGCATTTTTATTTTTATATATATATATATTTTTTTTTTGTATTATTTTTTATTCAGCGTTGCAGAGACAGCACAAAACGTTGTTTGAAATACTTTTAATATACACCACCTGCTGTCTGTGTAGCTAACAGCAAGAGAGACTTTTTTTTTTCTTTTTGTTTTCCGATGTTTTACAAGCACAGTTTAAAATGTCGAAAGCGAGTGCTATACAGTGATTGTTGTTGGACGGTTGGACGGTGATTAAAGTGAAGAGTTTTCCTTTTTTTCCCCATAAAGCACTTGTTGAACGCCAAATATCAGTAAAGGGTACAAAGCAAAAAAAAAAAAAGAAAAAAGAAATTTGCAAAACAGACCTTTAGGGCTGTTTAGAAAATTATATTAAATTAAGTATATTGCAAAAGCAAAAGACGCATTATTAGCTACTTGAAAATTTATTATTTAATAAAACTTTAAAACTTTTCATATTTTTTTCTAACGCATTTTCAGTTCATAAGAAAAGTCTCAATCTATTTATATCATCTATCAGGCGATGGAAAAAAGCTTAGGGATATCAGCTGCATTTAGGACGTCAGGGCATTTGAGCGATAAAAGGCTAAACAAAGCAGCGCATGTTACTGCTATATGTGACGAAAGCGGTGAAATTGTCTTATTCACCTGGCTATAGCGCTAGGGTTAGTAAGTCTTCTGTGAAAGTTTAGAAGGCTCTATAGTTGCTTTAAGTAAACATATATATTGTACAGACCACTCTTTATTGAGAGAAGCAGCGAAAAACTTTTTCCTCTTGTTTCGGACTGTAATTGTTCTCATATGAAAAAAAAGCTGGCTGCAAAAAAGGAGAGAGCGTAACAGCAAAAAGACTTATGCGAGGAAATTTCCATTCGAGAACCTCTATTAAACCGTAGGAAAAAAGTTCCAAAATTGCCCTTATCTTCAAAACTATGGTCATACAAAACTATTTCCATAAAATTCCAAAAAGTTCCGAATTCCAAAAGCCATTTAAAGTCTTAGCTTTCACGGAAATCCGCCTACAGCGAAGGGCCCGAAAAATAAATCTATGTTTTCTACGCTTAGCGCAGTAAATTTATATATCAAACCACTGGTTGGGACTAATTTTCACTTTAAGATATTGCGAGTTAAGCGTTTTTGCCATCTAAAGGCTAATATTTTGCACGAAAGCTTTCATTAGATAGGGCGGTAAGAAATGGTGCTGTCTCATCCAAATGCCTTTTTTCACCCATCTTGGCCGAGGAATATTAAGAATCGTATTATTTCACAGAAAAGGAGGCCTTGTGTATGCATGGTACACCTGTCCGTTTTCAACAACGTTCATCTATTTGCCAACGTCAGTGCACAGAATTTTAATAAAATATAGGAAATAATTACGACCTGTAGGCTGAAAACAATGATACATGAACCGACATAGGTGAATAGATAAAAGAGAAAGATAAAAAGGCAAGCTTCAGCTGCCTCAGAACATTATTTCGAATCGTTTGGTGTAATGAAAAGTTGATCGCAGCATACTTGGACTACATGTCCTCTAAGTTAGTATACCTAGAAGATATGAGATATAATAAGTCAATGAAGACGATGCACACACAGATTCCAGTATGACAGTATTACGTCATTTTCGTCATGACGAAAATACAATTTGATTGTCCTCGCTTATCACAATACAATAACAAAATGCTATCTCGCTGCCGCATAGATAAGCATCGCGACTACTAAGTCGGTCAGTCCGTTTGGAACATACTTCGTGGTAGCTAAGGTGAATGCTTAGTCGGTAAAAAATACCTGATAATAATCTTTGAACAGATGGCATTCATAACTCAGACCTCGATAATAACCTTCATATAATCATACCCTGCCTCTTAAAATTGTACTTGATCTCCAATGAAAAAGCTAAAGCTTGTATACGTCAATTATTGAACACCTTTGAAGCGCATAATGCTATCTATATTCAGACTTAATTCGTTAATTCCATGAAAGCCGATTTCTTACAATAAGGTGCTATACCTTTAAGCTACGTGCCAGCATTTTAAATATGATTTGGCTTTTAAAGCTATGCCAGGCACAATTCGGTAGCGAAATTTAAATTTCGCAACAACGAAAACCCGGTCTCCCATCTTCGCGTGATTAGTGAAAGCATTTTGCGTTAAATATGTTTACTTTTGTTTTTTTGTTTTTTATAACTTTATAATGCAAAAAAATTCTTTATATTGGGGCGACATAATAAATGCATTAAAAACCGTAGAGAATCCAAACAATTCGTGAAAACAAAAAGTTTTATAATAAATTTAAATATTTTAAATGTTTATATTTTCAATTCCCTCACAACTACTGTACTGCAGCGTATTCATAAACACATACTTATGCATATTTAAAACGATTATAATGCAATAATGCGTGCAATGGACTTTTATGAGTTAATGGCTGCTCTCTCTCTCTTTCTCTCTATACATATATATATATATTTATATATAAGCCGTGGAAATGAGAAGAACGCAAAGCGCTAAAGGCTGTTTGAAAATTAAACAAAGCGCAAATAATTGTCATTAAAAAGGATTTGTGCAGCGGTTTAGTAGTATTGTCAAAACACGGTTGTTAAAAACAATATCGGCATTAATACAACAACAGCGCGACCATAACTACAGACAGAAAAACGAAAGAGATAGAAATGTTAGCAGTTAATGTTAAAATCATAAGCGTACACAAGCGTACGACATACGTTTTCTTTCTTTATATGTATGCGAATTTGAAAACATTCCGTAACATGCATAAAACGGTGCGAGTAAAAGTGCGGCACACATACAAGCACACATATATGCACACAAGAGCACAATAAAATAGATGATGACATTGACCAGAACCGCAAAACACGTGCAAACAATTTTCCGACGTCCAACGATAGTCATACGCCCTGGCCAGAGCATTCAATAGTCAAAACGCAGAGAAAAAAACTCGACCAGAGAGAGCTACCACTGCCATGTACTTTGTAAATCTGCTATTACTATTTTTTTTTGTTATTATTGTTGTTGCTGTTTGTTTGTTTTGTTGCCATATGCATTACACCTATTTACCAACCAACATAGTCTCATTATTATCTTTATCGTTATCATTATTACTATCATTATATGATTTTGCCTCATTTATCAGATTCTTGACTCCCTCTTGTTACTGCTGTTGTTGTTTTTCGGGATGATTTTATAATTTTTGTGCATAGCAGGTGGTTGCGAAGTGAATGTGGTTTTAATTATTGTCGCGAGACTTTAACGTTATGAACATACACCTACACTAAATATACAATGTCGACAATTTTTATACTCTGTTAGCATCGATTTTAATATGTGATGATCAGCTTTTGGTCATACGCAATTGTTGTTGCGGTAAACTGAACGCATGTGAATCGAATTTGGCACCCGTGATTGACACATTTATTATACCAACCATTACAGGTACAGAGAGGTAACGTCCTGTTGCTACGTCCTGTTATGTGATAATCACAAACAACCACAGGAAGTATGAAAAAGTCCTTATAAATGTCCTTAATTATTAGCAGTTAGTAAGATTCGATTTGCTGATGCACATCGACACGATAGTCCGATTGCTTTCTAAAATTATAATAGATATGACTGGGACTTGAGTCTATGTCCTTTGCATGTCAGAAATCAAAAAATTTTGAAATTTCAAAATATTTTTAATTTGCAATCTTTACCGTGTGTTACGTTACCTTAACTTTCACAGATGTCCTTATGCAAAAGTTCTTAAGGGCCAATTAACACGTCAGCAGTCAACAAAAACTTTTTCACTGTTTTATATTTGCTCTTGCTCTTGCGGTCATAGATATCTTATTTTTTTACATCTGGTATGAAAGAGTGTGAAAACATCTTACACTTCGTTTACTTAGCTTATAATATATATGTAAAGTATACCGTCACTAGTCAAAGTAAGATTCTACGCTGGCACTTCTTCTACTCATCTTTCACTCTCCCCATCCACTATCTGTTTGTTGTCTTCATTTGCAAAATTTTCTGTTAAATTTTAATAATAAATAAAAATGAGATAAAGATAAGCTAAACGCACCCTTACTATCCCCTATACATACTTCCATACGGATATGAAATTCCGCAGCGCAAAGATAGATTTGTTTTGATAAAAGTAACATAAACGGATGATCGAGATAGTATAGTAACTATCCCCATTATCCGAGAGTTTGGTTCACATTTCATATAAAATCTCTGAGTAAGGTGAAGCCATAAATTGTTTTTTTTTTTTTTTTTGAAAGTAAACAAATAATGTAGCTTTGCTGTGTTCAAGAGAAGCGATTAGAAAAATACTAGGCTTATAAAGAAATTTTGGAGATTTTTGGTGAATTTTAAAGAATTTTATGAAAGTTGAACTCCGCTGCAAGCAAACAATTTGTAATTGAAGGAATTTATACTTCGTAGCCGTGGTGGCATATAGCGAAAATAGCGTCTGTAGTTGTTTGGCAATTTGCAGCATTCCGTGCATTAAAAGACCGCGCTAGCTCTGAGACCAAATGTTTTCAAAATGGCTTGCGGAGTCACACTTTCCTCTCTAAATCTCACTTTTTCTATTTTTCTTTACTTTCATATGCGAATATATTGATACTGAGCCGTAATCCCTAAACGTAAGAATTTATAAGTGTTACCGCGAAAAGCACAAAACGCAAAGAGTGTTCTTCCCTTGCAACCACGACAGTTATTAACAAAGACTTCAAATATGCGACGACCTCTTCACGCTATGACTAGCAACAGGGTAACGACAAAACATCGGCTGAAGTCCCATTCGTTCAAAAAAAAAGAACAACAAGATAAGGAAGAGAGTGATGATATTCCAGATAGTGCCAGGCAAGAGAGAATGGACGGAATTCTCGAAAGCATTCTCATTGTGACGGACCCAATACCATGCGGATTTTCCAAGTGAATAATCCCGATGCTAGACAACTCTCCTCTTATCTCTTTCTCTCCCCTCATCACCGTGTCATATGAAAAGGGGGCTTTCTCTGGGCGATTGATCATATAAAAAAAAAAAAGAAGAAAGTCCTTCAGAGTTGATGTGGATTCACCGAAACGACCATGCAATGTCAATCGGATCTGAATCAGTATAGTCCCGTAACAAAGAATTTTGGGAGGAAGCTCTGGAAATCGGACAGCCGTCCATACAAAGCGGAATTTTTAGTCAAACATATGCTCGGTTAGTGTAGCACACGAAGAGTTAAGTTAAGTAAGTTATACGATCTATAAGATCTAACCCAGGGAGTTCTACATTTAAAAAATTCCTCATGATATATGCGAAAGCTTGTGACACTCAAGGCCAAACGAAGTGGTAAACTGTTTAATAGTCCACGAGAAAGCTGTGAAATTTACGGATAGTATTGAGTAATTTAAGACACATCTAACCAATCGAGATTGCTATGAAGCATAAGTAACCGTCATTATTACTAAAGCAATAGTTCGCTCTAAAGAAGTTTCCCTTCAAAACTGTTAGAA